>NC_092877.1:281719561-282021748 GCF_028372415.1 Notamacropus eugenii
CTTAAAGATTTTTTGTTCCTTTTCTATTTTTTCAATAATTTTTTTAACCTTTTTGATCTGACTTCCATGACTTTAGTTTACTTCTGTGAAGATGACTTCTAGTTCTTTCTAATTTCCTATAGAATGTCTCTCTCTCTCTCTCCCTCTCTCTCTCTGTCTCTCTCTCTCTGTCTGTCTGTCTGTCTCTCTCTCTCTCTCTCTCTATATATATATATATACACATATATATATATATATGTATAACCCCTGGATACCTCACATCTAGCTTAGTGTTATCACTTTAAATCAATGTAGTTTCAATCAATTTGCCATCATCAGTTTAGAACTGATCTTTGAGGTCTTATCTCAAATCTCTTCTACTAATTTAGTCTTCCTTTTGCTTTCAGACTTTTTCCTTTTTTAATATCTCCATTTTCTGTATGTTCAAAATTATGTTGTCTTTAATGTTACCTTCTCCTTCTGCTCTCATGTTCAACTTTTTGGCAAATGTTCATTTTACCTCTTTAACTTCCCTTCCATCTATTCTCACCCTAGTACAGGTCTGTACTAATTTCTTAACTGGTTTTCCCACCTCTATGCTTTCTTTTTTCTGGTAGTGATGCTACTTTCCTGCTTATAATTCTTCAATTACTCTCTATTGCTATTCAGTTAGGTTCTTTAAAATCTGTTGCCACCCTGAATTTCCAGTCTTAGTTCATATTTTTTTCTTTCCATACACTTGATGCTAGAAGTGAGGCTGGTGACCTTGCACGGCCCTCCCTCACTCAAAATAGTCAGGGGCAAGCCATGTCATCATTTCTCTGATGGCATGTTCTTCTTAGGCAACGAAGAATGAACACAAACAACAACACTTGATGCCGTAACCAAAGGGCACTTCTTCTGTATGTGTATTTCCATTTCCATGCTTGTGTTCACATTGTTCCTAATGCCTGGAGTTATCAGCCCTCCCCTTCATTTTTTGATTTGTCCAACCTTTAGTGCCCAACTCAAATTATACCTCATCCTTACTAATCCCACTTGCCTCACTCTCTGAATCAGTAATAACCTTTGCCCTTTTGGGCTATTTATACTACATCCTAGACCTTAGTGCTAGATGTTTCTATAGATCTCATATACTTAACAGTTAAAGTTATGCTCCTGCAGCAGCAAATAGTCATTTCCTAGCTGATAAAATATAATAATAATAATAATTATTATTATACTTTGGTAATGTGCTAACCATACCAAACACCTCCTCACCTGACTCCTTTCTTTAAGAAAATATGTAACTATGTGGCACATATAGTCTACTCTCTTTGGGCCTATCATCTTTTTTTTTAAGTACAGAGCCATGTTTCCCAACATGCCTTTCAGCATTTATTCCCTACATATTGAAGTCATTGAGAATTAAAGTATATATTGATTTAATTTTGGGGGTCTCTTTGAATTCTTTGTAAAACAGCTTTGTCTCCTCATCCCCAGGAATACTGGTTGATGCAATTGTTTTCATGGTCATCTTTTTTTAAAAATACTTAATGTGGACCCTACAATGTACAGTGACTAAGTACTTCATGAGTTGGTGTTTCTTGTTGCTATGAAATGAATGACAAAATACTTTGTCAGCTTGTGGTATAGTGGAAAGGACACTGGCTTTGGGGATGGAGGACCTAGATTCAAATTCTAACTGATGCCAATCACCTTTTTGAGATCCTGAGTAAGCCATGACATTCTTGGACCAATTAAAATTTAGTAAACAAAAAGCAATGATAAAACCTGCCAGCCATTTATTCTTTGTTGGTATTACCTTTGAGAGCCCATGGTCTCAATCTCATGTCATGGCAAGACATGAAAGAAGGACTTTGTAGAGAGTCTGAATTAAAAACAACAGGAACAACAACAAAAACCCAACAACAACCCATGGAAAATTGATAAAATCATCATAAAATAAGTTGTGGTGTTACCAGAAGATCACTTGAGTAATTGGGTAATTGATTTAATCATTTAATTGGGTTATTGGAATTGGGTAAATCATTTAATTTCTTTGTGCTACAAAATAAGAGATTTGAACTTGATTGCCATTAAGAGGCCTTTTTAAATATTAAAATATTTTGATTTTTTTCTGCCTTTTAGATGTTTCCCTCCTTGTGTTTTTTCCTTCCTTACGTCTACATTTTATAAATAGAAAATTTGTTTGACAGATCACAAATATGTTTTTTAATATGGACATTCATTTCTTTTACCTCCTTTTCTTTTTAAATAAACTTAATTGTTTAACCTTCACTTCCAGAAGAACTAATATTGTCTTCAGAAATTAGTAGATGGTTGATTTTGTGGTATTAAATCACAACTAGGGAAGGTAATTTGTAAACATTTATAAGACATTATTAAAAATTGTTTTATTTTCAAGAGATTTTCATTATTGCCAACTGAAGTGGAAATTTGTGGGAGATGGATTATTCTCTACTTTTGATTATTTCTGATTATTATATACCTTTCTTCTACCACTTCTTAAATATCACATCATTTTGTGCTAAGGTTCAAGACACATCTTGCTGTATTAGTACTAGGTTTCAATGATCTAGAAAGACTTCTATTTATAATAACTAGAGATATTCTTTCATAATAATTGGGATAATTCTTTACTTTTTTTCTGATGCCTTACAGAGAAGATAATAATCTTTATTTTAAATATAACACATATTGAGAACTTGTTTTGATTTACATTCCAACATCCATGAATTATTTCTAATGTTTTGTTCTTTGTAATTATAATCTGAAATTTGTTGTAACCTTAGAGAATTCTTATTCCAAGTGAAAGTAATATGCCCTGTGATAGCAATTAAATATGTAGGAATGTCTCGAATCTCTAGAAGGGCAAAATGAAGAGATTTTTTGACTTGAACATGTTTCAAGGGCTTGGCTGCCAAAAACTGAACAGCTAATGCCATAAACAAGAATGTCTAGTGAATATAGTGTCTATATAGAATTTAGAAGACATCCTACCTACTGAGCGGAGGAAACCATTTAGAGTACTTGTCATGATGGATTGGCTT
Organism: Notamacropus eugenii; assembly: GCF_028372415.1. Classification (NCBI taxonomy): domain Eukaryota; kingdom Metazoa; phylum Chordata; class Mammalia; order Diprotodontia; family Macropodidae; genus Notamacropus; species Notamacropus eugenii. The sequence continues at coordinate 281,722,594 of NC_092877.1, forward strand.
CTAAGTGGATGATACGCTTAAATGTTTTTCATTATAGATCATAAATGAAATAGGATCAAGACTTAGTTGAGGTATTAACACAGTTGAGCCTTCTTTTTTTACCTTTCTATTCTTTATCATCAGCTTTTCCTTTGTTACTGTTGAGGTTGTCTGTGCCAATCTACTTTACAAAAAATATTTTGATGATGATTCTAGTTGACATATGTACAGTGGCTTTCACTTACAAAATGCTATGTCCCTAGCAGTGGGCACCCTGTCTATGACTATTTTGTTTTAAAATGGTGAAACTATTATGAGGTAGGGTGATACACTAGAAAGACCATTGACTCTGGGATGAGGGTACCTGGGTTCAAAGCTGACCACTTATACTTACTACATTCTTGAGCTTGAGCAACCTTTCTGGACCCCAGTTCCCTCATTTGTAAAATGAAGGGTTTGGATCATATAGCATCTGAGGTGTACCATCTAGCTCTGTAGTTATGATTGTGATTTGTACATTATTTTTTGTAGTACTCGACAAACAATATATTACAGGATATGACAAAATATTAACTCATCTAGTAGCAAATTTTTGTTAATGGCCATAGAGCCATTTGTGGAATATACTAATTCACTTCCAAATATTTTAAGTGGGTTACAAGTTTTAAAACTGAGCATAAAGATATATTGTGAAAGACAATAATTCATTGAAAATATCTAGCCTTGAGATTACTACAGTTAATTTTCCTTGATTGCCGTTAAATGATAAGGTATAAGAGAATTTTTACAGGTAAATATGTCACAGAAGAATGGGTCCAAAATACCATGGAACCCTTTTCCCTTACCTTACTACTCCTTGTCTAAATACTAGATATTAGCCTCCAAATCATTTCCAAAACAATTAGTGCTGTTTTTAGTTGCAAATTATTGATTTTAGTGCAAAATTTATGCAGAATTGCTCCTCTACATAGATTATAAAATGAAGCTTTTTAATTATATTTTCCAGGAAGATATGAATTTAAATGAAGACAAAAAGGCCCCATTGCGGGAAAAGGACTTCAGTATCAAAAGAGAAATGGTGATGCAATACATGAATACTGCTTCTAAAGTGGTGAGTAAAACTGTTGAGTTGAGTAATAATACTCTTTACGTTTGAGCACAGATGGAAAAAAGAAAACAGAGTTTTACTTTCAAGTAGTGATATAGTTTGTGGGCACCTCTAATCCTAGGTGTTTTACGAAAACACAATTAACAATACAAAAATGGTAGTGAGATAAATACTATTTTGACATAGTTTAGATTAATAGCAGAAACTATTTTAACTTTACTCTTACCCGAGGTGGTTATTTTTTTAAGCACGTCTCAGGAGATTGATCATTGTGTTTCTTTCTCTCGTAAGAAGTCTTCTGTTGTTAACATATTTGGAAGAGTGCTACACACATCTTTTAGCTCTGTTTAGGCAAAAATGCAATAATTTTCAAAGAAATAAGATATATAAATGAAAATATTGATTAATATTAATGCTCATAATGTACAATAACATTTCACTATCCACCTGAGCAATTATAAAGAAAGGGCTTTATAAAGCCTCAGGCACTGTGTAGATATGAGCTGCTGCTGTTATTATTTGCAGTGACAATAACAGAAAAATCTTTGTCAGTGAACATTTGCCTTACTTGCTGAGTGGAGAGAGATCTCAGTCAAAGATAACAACTGATATTCAGCAGCGGGTCACTTCTTTATTCTTTAGTAGTTGGCTGAAAGACATAAAGAATATCAGATACCATTATCTTTATTGCTAATTATGAAAAAGGATTTTATTTGATACAGCAAAGTACCACTTTAAATTCCAAAATACTGTTTCTCGTTCATGCATCAATATCATGGAAAATTCTTAGAAGACATAATAACAGAAATATTACTGTTCAGTGACTCCCTGGAGGTTAGACAGGAGATAAGTACAACATGATGTTAAGGTACCCTCCTTTTGTCTCTTTCCTGCCTGATCTCTAGCTTCCTGTGGAACAAGAGTGCCATTACATCATAACAGAACCCCCTGAGGTGAAGAGAGAGGGCACCAGTTCATCTAGTTTCTAACCTGGTCTCCTGCCTTGGGGAAGGAGAGTATCATTTTGCCTTCTTCCAAGTTCCTACTTCCACTCTTAAACTCAAGGCTTTGAAAGGAATCCATCTTGAGATCATAGTCTATTAACATTGAGAATATCTTCAAAATTTTTTTCTTAATGACTCACAAAGTCCCCATTGATCACCGCCATCTCATTGATTCCAAATCGCTGTAGATCATTTTTCATACTCCATTCCTTATCCTTTGTTGTCTGATTCCTTACCTCTATTATCTTTGATACCCCAGACCCTCTTTTACCTCCTACACCAAAGCTTACACCCCTTCAGCTATGCATTCTTGGATTCCTGCCCCATAAGGAACAGGCTTGCTTTTCATCTTAAATCTTTTCCTTTCCAATACCCTCCATCTTTTGACTGTTACTGAAACCTGACCTCTCTGACCACCCTTTCCATTACTGGCTATTCATTCCCTCCCTTCAACTCTTGCCCTTATACTTGAGCATAGGTACTGATACTCCTTCAAATGCCTAGACTCCTAGTTCCTCAGCTTACTTATTCTCATGAGCTACTCACAGCACCCTGTCTCAGACCTGCACAAAAATGTTCATACTCTTGATCTTGCTATCACATCAAATGCATTACCTCCATGTTTCGCATAGCAGTTGCTTCTAGAGTGACCCTGGCAACAGAAACATCCTCATACCATTGTGCTTCTCTCCCCCCTACTCCCCTTTCCCCAACTCCTGACACTAACGCTTGTGAAGATGCAACCTGGCAACTTTCCCTCTGAGCGCAGTAGTCCTCCCATACTTTCAGGAGCCACAACTTCTGAAGACTTAGTAAGTAAAGTTCTCACCACCAAAGTCCTTAATACTGTCAAGTGATTCCACATAGAAACTGATTTGGGTTTATTAATGGAAATGACATTAAAGAAGGTGGATTATTATTTGTTTTGTTGTTGCGCTTTAAATACCAGGGGACCCTTCCATCTAACTTGCAACTGATACCTCCTGTGAACTCCTTGATAAAAGGGGCTATCTCACTTTTTGTATTTGTATTTGTAAAGAGTAGGTCATTGGAGTTGAGGATACTCAGAAACTGAGGAATTAGAGAGTTTTAATGAGCATAGATATGAATATTGAAGTCCCATAGTATTAGGACAGGAGGAGAGGAAGGTGGTGATTTAGGTGCTGAATTCCTTGAGAAAAGGGGAAGACTGATCTGGGGACTGGTATACGACCACTATAATCAGAATAGGGTGGAAAAATTTTGATAATGTAAACTTTAATGGAGGAGAGTTTGCGGAATAATGGGGGTAAATGGGGAGAGTCTTAAAAAGTCAATGAAGGCAAAACAGTATTCCAACTCCCCCTCCAGGTGTAGTGTGGCTGGAGTGTGGTTCAGTAAACACTGATATTTTTATTGTATTACTTACATCAGGGACCTTTTCTGTATGTACTTAGTATATTCCACTTGCTTTTCCCACCTTTGTTTCTTCAGTGACATTTCTGTTATTTCAAAGTTCATTGAAACCTTGATGTTAATGTCTAAATATGATAAATCTTATGAGCCCTTTGAAAATTTTAAGTGTAAAAGCAGCTGGATAGAGTATTAGACTTGAAATCAGAAAGATCTAAATTTGAATCTTGTCTGTCAGCCTCACTTTCCTCATTTGTAAAATGGAGATAGTAATAACACCTAACTCACAGGATTTGGGGGATCATGTGTAAATTGCTTTTTAAACGTGGATCAAATTTATTCCATTCTCACCTCTACCTACCTTTTTATGAATGTCACAGAAAGTCAAAATATATGTTCATTCAGCAGGCAGAAAAATTGCAATTATTTTCATGGGAGATTTTTTCCAAATGCTTTTTATGAGGGTGATAATACAAGGTGACCAAATAGCCTACTAAATCATGCTTCTTCTTGACTTTGGACGTGCAATAAATTCAACTCTAACTCTTATTTTATTTGCCTTTCTAAGGAAAAACTTGTGAACTTTCCTTCTATTTAGTTATGGCTCACTTTTGTATAATGAAAATGTAGGAATTGATGAAATTCAGTTCCTTCAGTGGTACATTCATTCTTTTGCTCTCAGGCCAAATAATATAATAAAAATTAGAGGAAGAGAAAGGATACAACTATGCTCAAGGTAATATCTATAGAATAAAAAAGGAACGAAGGTAGTATCATATTGTAGACTTACTGTTATACTACGTATTTACCTCATATATACACAACCTATGTGCCATGTCCTTTTCAGAAGTTGACATGGTTTTGAGGCATATGTGTATATCTATCATGTCACTGAAGAATCCTGTCTCACCAATGATTCATGTAGCCACTGCTCCCCTTTAATTCACATTTTTTTCCTGTGGTTTCAGGAAAGCTGGTGGCTCAGGATGGGAAAGAGAAGAAGGGAGGGGCCTCAGGCAGTAAAAAACAAGGTACCAAATAAAGTAAAAGAAACAAGTATAAAAAGATTGAGGATAGGTATTTTAAATGAGTTGGTGGAATGAAGTATTGTAGGTTAATCCATACTTATATCTATCAGAATAGTAGGCAAGCGGTCTTTAATTACACTAAAGAAATAATAAATAACAAGCAACACAAAGGGAAAAGAAATCTCTTGATGGAAAGATCATTTCAGATAAACTGGCCAAGGAACATATATAAACATAGGAAAGCATAGATTAACATATGAGAAAAGGAAACAATATGAAGAGCAGATACTAAGGATACAAAGGAATTCCTGGGGTTTGGTAAAATAGTACTATAAGTTCTATTTAATTCCCAAACTAATGAACCAATAGATTCTGAGAATGGTTAGAAAGAGCTATTAAGAAAGGTACAGGATGGAAATAAGGGTGGAAATTGACATCTAAAGTAAGGGACGAATTAGACAAATGACATTAGAAAATTTAGATTAAGCGATGAAATATTTGTATCTGAAAAAAGAAAATGGCAGTTTTGGATCTTAGAAATACAGAGGTAGAAAGAAAATTAATTGAAGTAAACTAAAAGACAAGGAAAAACGTACCAAACCTATAAAAGGCAAGGAATTTTTTTCTTGAAGAGGAAATACGATATAAATTTTAGAATTTTATATTCCAGCAAAATACAATCAAGAGCAGTTTTGATATCTTCAAGTAAATCTTGGAAATATAGGGCATAAGGCGGATCAGTAGAGTCCCTAGGACATTGCCAGAGAGAAAACCTCAAGTTTGAATAACCTAGAAACATCTTGGTCCAACTAGATTTTTCTGTATCAAGAACAGATATTTTATGTAAGTGGAGAAAGACTTTTATTCATCAGTCGTGGAGAATGGTCTTCAGTTAGGAGAACTCAAAGGAAAGATTCATATTCCTCCAAAAGCAAAGGAATCCTGGCAGCATGCCTAGAATAATATACCTAAAATTGAACTTAAGTTTATTTATTTATTTTTTGGGGGGAAGGAGGAAGGCAAGGCAATTGTGACTTGCCTAAGGTCACACAGCTAGTAAGTGTGTCAAGTGTCTGAAGCTGGATTTGAACTCAGGTTCTCCTAACTCCAGGGCCAGTACTCTGCTCACTGTGCCATCTAGCTGCCCCTTAAGTTTATTTTTTTAAGCATTTGAGTCAAAAACAAGACAGACATTTCTTCAAGTCAAAAGTCAAAAATGAGCAAGGGACTTTTGCAGGTAAAACTCATTAAACAAAAGAAGCAAGGTAAACAAGTACAGTTAACTAGAAAATTAAGAATTGAAACCATACTTTTCATGCTTCTACACACGACTAGACTTAATTTTGAAAAAAAAAGTCCTTTTGTGAACCGAGGACATCATCAACAAACTGAAAGGGTGATGAAGAGTAGTGAAAGGAGAGAAAAGAACAGAAAGGAGTTAATACTTTATGGACAAGAATCTGAGTTGTATCACTAATGAATCAGTATATGGTAGATAGGGAAAAGCAGAAAAAGTGGTGTGTGTGTGTGTGTGTGTGTGTGTGTGTGTGTGTGTGTGTGTGTGTGTGTGTGGTGTGTGGGATGGGTGTTGATCTTTTGTATCTAATTAAAAAAAGTAGTGAAGTCCTTAATTTCTTGTTTATCTTTTGGTCATGTTTGTCTAAGTCTGAAAAGGATGTCTGTTAAGTATTAGTATTCATTTTCAGTGATGCTGCCTTTTAAGCACAATACAATTTTCCTTTTCATTTCTTTTAATCAAGTATAATTTTACTGTTGTTTTATCTGAAATTGTGATTGCTGTCCCTGCTTTTTGTTCTCCTGATGGATAACAGAATTTGTATCAGCCTGTCATTTTAATTATGTGAATTTTTCTATTTAAATTGTGTTTCTTATAAGCAACATTGTTGAATTCTGATTTTTTTAAATTCATTCTGTTGTCCTCCATTTTTTTTGGTGAATTAATCCCATTCATGTTCCAGTATTATAATTGTTAATTGTATATTTCCTTCTATTCTGTCCAGTTATACTTTTATTTCACTCTCTCCTCCTTCCTTTATAATGAAAAATATAGTGATCTACATTTGATGTTATCTGCTTCTAATCTATATTCTCTTTTCTTTTCCTTTCACATTTTAATCACAGAATCTTACCATTTCTTTCCTTTTATTCTCTTCCTCATGTTCTGCTTTCCAAAAATAGTTTGCTTTGACTAATGGCTCCATGAAACTACTCTCCATCTTTATTATCCTCGCCCTTCTACCTCTTCTTGCAGTGTTGTTTCATGTATTTCTACAATAGACATTGCGTGTGTGTGTGTGTGTGTGTGTGTGTGTGTGTGTATTCAACCCTTCTCGATTCAGGTAAAAATGAGGTTCATGTGTGGCCTATTTCTCTGACCCTTTCCTCAGTGTCTGAATAGTTTTCTTGTATACCTCAGTTACTTCAGATAGTAAGCTGCATCCTTTTTCTTATTCTTTTTCTCTAATATACTCCTTTTTCTCTTAAGCTTATTAAAAGAATAAGAAAACTGCTCCCACGCCATCTGTCTTATTTACTCTCTCCATTAATACTTGAAGACATTAGGATTCTCCTTATATAGGCCCTTTTAATTGTTGAAATGTTATTTGCCTTTGTTAGTTTCTCTTAACTACTTTGTTTTCATTTCAAAATATCTGCTCAACTCTGGTATCTTCATCAGGAATACTTGGAAGTCCTTTAATTAAAAGTTCATTTTTTCCCTGTGTAAAATTTTATTCTTGGTTTTTAAACTTTTGTCTTTTGCCTTGTGGGATATCATATACCAAGCTGTACTTCTAAGCTTCCCAGCCTTATGTGATTCTGTGACTTTTTGATAATTGAACTCTTTGTAACTGCTTATACTTTTCTTGACCTTCTGGAAGCTTTGAATTTTGCCTATTCATACTCCTGGGAGTTTTCATTTTATGGTTTCTTCCAAGAGGTGACTGGTAGAGTCTGTATTCACTTTGCCCTCCATTTCTAATAGGTTTGCTCAGTTTTCATGATTTTTCAAAAATACGGTATTTAGACCTTTTTTTTAATGTTTAAAGTTTTTAGGTAGTATGGTGATTCTCAGATTATTTCTCCTTGACTCATTTTCTACATTATTTGTTTTTGATAGGAAATATCTTTTCTTAAATCTTCTTTTTCAGTCTTTTAATTGTATTCTAGTATTTTTAATTATTTCATGGAGTAATTGATCTCTATGTTGTATAATCTAATATTCAAGGACTCTGTTACTTAGGCAACTTTTTCACTTCCTTTACTTAACTGTTAATTATTCTTCTAGTTCATTATACTAACTAGCACAATTGTTTCCTAAATTTTTTTCCCTCTGGAACTCTCATCTCTTATGATCATTCAAAAAACTTTGGTTTCATTTCTTTAGGAACTTTAATATAGCTTGTGGCATTGCCTTTGCTTATCCGTGATGTGAAATTACTCTTTTCTGTAGGGTTTGTTTCTTGAATGTCTCTGGCTCCATAATATTTACTTATCATTGGTCCTCTGTTTACTCATTTCTCTAACCTCCTTTCCTATATTGCACTTTGTGTCAAGCTCAGGCTCTATATACTTATGAAAGGAATAATGAGGCCTTCCTTGGTACTGATCTGTTATTATTTGATGTCTGCAGTATTCTTTAAGAATGTCAAAAGTGGTTGGTCACTGTTTGCACTAATGGTGATCTAGGTGGGTCTCTCTGTATTCTGGCTCTCTGTGACAGGTGATTTGATGCCAGCTATGTGCCAGTCATTGTTTTTCCACTTCCCAGAAAGAGGCACATGAGTCTTAGTTTGGATTGTGACAAAGCTACAGGCTCCAGGAGCTGGAAAAAGTTTCTGGTCTGGGCTTTCATGTCCTATAAGTTTTCTGTCCTCACTCATTGTCTCTCGTAGGTTTCCATGCACTGTGGTTCCCTGGTAGGCTCTTTTGACTGGACCTTTCCCCTAATACCCCCAGACTTTTGATTCTTCATGCTGGCATGACTTTGACATAGTGTTCTTGCTATAGTTTTTTCTTGGGTTTTAAAATAATTTCTTGATTTCGTGTTTTCGGTTTTTTTTTCATTGTTGGTGGAAGAGTTATGGAAGAGCTGGACTTTTCTTCTTCCTCTCAGCCATGATGAGAAGATTTCTTTTTATCTAATATATTATTTTATGTATTCATGGTATTGTATCTCTCTCTCTTTTTAAATACTGCAGATATTGTTAATTTTTATTTCCTGTTGGCAGTTACACTAGAATTTTTCCCATCTACAGAATTCTTGTTATTGTCCGATAGAAAAGTCTCTTCAGATTCCAGCTTTTCCTGAGAAGTCTTCCTTGACCTGAGGGAGGGTTGATGACTTGTATATTCTTGTGAATTAATCTAAGCAAATAACATTCTGTGAAATCATTTGAATTTTTAAAGGCAAAAAGGTCAGAAAGAAAAACCAACAATATTATTTTTTAATTTTATATTTATCAAATAATATCCTTTTTATTTTTGAGTCATTTCAGTTTGTGTCTGAATCTTGACCCTATTTTGGGATTAGGTGGAAACACTTCAGCTGTTCTAAATGAATTAAAATTCATTTTATTTTCCAATTTTAAATATTTTACAAATAGTATTTTTAATCTTTTTTTTTTGGACACTACCTATTTGAACCTAATTAAGTCACTTAAGTCTCTTTGTAACCTGGGCAACTCTCTAGAATTTATCTGTTAAGGTACAGTCCCATGATATTTGTATTGTTGAGCCCCTTTCCCCAATGAATTTCTTAGGCTAGCTGAAGTCATAGTTTCTTCACAGATAGACTGCTATATTTATTCATGTCATCAGAATTATTATAGTTATGATTTGTAAAACGTTTTACTTTTTTCCTTCCATTTGATTCTCAATAATTCTTTGAGTTAGGTACTACTTTTTGTATTGTTTTTTTATTATGTTCATCAAAGTGAGATTCAAGGAGGTTAAGATTTTTAGAGTTGGAAGAGAAATTAGAGTTATCATATAGAAGACCTTCTTACACAAGGGGAAAGAGTGAGATGCAGACAAGTCATGTGACTTCCCAAGACATCTGGCAGGCATTATGAATGGATGTGTTCTGATTCCCGTTACTAGTTCAGTGTTTCTTCACTATTGCATCCTATCTTCCTTCCCCCTCAATTAAAAAGAAAAAAAAAGTTTATTTAACTTTATAATCAGCATGCTGTGAAAAGGATAATATGTGAATAGAATGAAATTTTGTTATATAATATTCCTAACTGATATCTGGAGTGTTTACTTGCTTAATTCAGCCTGAACTTTCACCAAAACATCCTAATGTTCTATGACTTGCAAATAAATTTAAATAAAATACTAGTGCTTCCCTGCTGGTTTTGATCTCTAATTTCTACAATCTGTTTATGTATGGATAACATCTTTATGCTCTTCTGTCAGCAAGATATGTAAAGTGAATCATGTCCTTTCTTCTTTTAAGAGTTAGTAAAGTCTAACCCTGCTTTCTCTTATCACTTTATGCTCTGAAAACGAAGTCTCATCTGCTTGTGTGTGTCTATAAATTAATGTGTGTGTTAAATCTATCACAGCATGAAATCACTTGAAGCCTTATGAAGACTAACTTAAAGAATTTAAATTGATTGCAGATGTTGGTGCAATTAAGGAGGCCTGATGAGCACAGAATTTAGTTTACAGGATTAGAATATAAAATTTATTTTTCTTAAATTGTATGGAAATATTCCATGTAAATGGAGTTCATGGATGTTTGATATTTTTATAACTTAAAAATTGCTTAGAAAAATGAAATGTGGCATGCGATCCTTTATGAAGTTACCTGTAACACTATAAATTTTGAGATATTTTGTACATCTTATACTTGTAGTAGAGTTTCAATGTAAAGTAATTGAAATAGTCTTTGAATGATTATTTACTAAAATTAGAACAGAAAAACTGCATGGAAATGATATTTAGTGCTAGAGACATTTTCCCTGTTATTAAAATGGACAATATGAAAGCACAAAATGGTAGATTTTTTGGATCACTTAGGAAGCATGTATTGAATACCTCCTATCTTGCAGGCATTATGCTCAGTGCCAGGGAGATACAAAGACAAAAGTGAAACCATCCCTGCCCTCCAGCAGGTTATTCTTACATTCTAAAGAGAAAGACAACATATACATTTAAAAGTATATGGTGCTTAGATACAAAATGAATACAAGTTAGTTTTGAGAGGGAGAGCAGGCACTAGTAGCTGGGTAGCAGTGGGTGGGTGGAGGAAGACTTCATGCAGAAGAAGACTGCTCTTGAAAGAAATTAGGGATTTCAAGATTCTGAGAGAATGTAAAAGCTTAGAGATGGAAGGTGGAGCATGATGTGTGAAGAACAGCAAATGGGCCATTATGCCTGTACTCTTAAATATGTGGAAAGGATTGCTTTCCATACAGAGGTTAAAAGGGCATTAAATACCAGATAGAGCATTAAAGCATTGAAGAGCATTAAATACCAAATAGAGAATTTTATATTTGATCCTTAAGGGAGTCACTGGAGTATCGTAAATGAAATGGAGTGGAGAGTAGGAGCGACATGGTCAGACTCCTGTGCTTTGTATTGTTTAGTTGTGTTTCTGTCATGTCTTGACACTTTGTGATTTGGAGTTTTGTTGGCAAAGATCCTGGAATGGTTTGCCATTTTCTTTTCCAGCTCATTTTACAGATTGGAAACTGAGGCAAATAAGGTTAAGTGACTTGCCCAGGGTCATAAGTATCCGAGGCCAGATTTGAACTCAGAAAAATGAGTTGTTCTGATTCCAGGCCCTGAATTCTCTCTACCTTACTACCTAACTGTTTTCTCCCATGCTTTAGGAAAATCATTTTTGCAGCTGTGTCAAGGATGTATTAGAGTAGGGAGATAGATTCAGGGAGAACAGATTGGAGGCCACAATAATAGTCTAGCAGAGAGATGATGAAGACCTTAACCAGGGCAGTCTTAGGTAAATGGAAAGAAGATATATATGTGAGAGATATCAAGGAAGTAGAAAACACAAAATTTGGCAACTGGTTGGGTATGTGGGGTGAGAATGATGAGTTGTGGCTGATGCTGAGATTATGAGCTTAGGTGACTGGAAGTATAGTGGAGTAATGCCCTCATCAATTAACAGGGTTCAGAAGCCTGGTGTGTTTGAGGGAAAGATAAAGAATTCTCTTTTGGATGTAATGAATTTGATATGCCTTTAAGATATTTGAAATGTCTAATAACAGCAGTTGGTTCAAGACTGGAGTCCTGCAGAGAACAGAGCTAGATACGTTGATCTGGGTTTTATATGGTTAGAAATGATCGATGAATACATGAGAGCTGACTAGCTTATCAATGAGTATGTTGAGAAAAGAGACCGCTCAGGGCAGACAGAGCCTTGGGATGCACACGCAGTCAGTGGGTATGACACAGATAATGGAATTGCAAAGGAGAGTGGAAAGCAACAATTTGATGTGTTGGAGGATACTCAAGAGATCTATTAGTGTTGTAAAAAAACAAAAGAAAAGAGAGCATCCAGGAAGAAAAGGTGATCCACACAGTCAAATTCTGCAGAGTGGTCAAGAAGGATGATTCTGAAAAGGCCGTTAGATTGGTATTCGTGGAGAGAGCCATATTACAGAGGGGTTATGCTGCATATGAGGGTGGGGGGAGATAGAATTCTGTCTCCTAGTATTAGTCTTGAGCATAAAGCATTGAAGAAGAGTTTTCAGCTTTTTATTCTTGGAGTCATTTTACCTGTTGGGCTATAAATTAAGAAGAATGTATGAAGTTTGTTACCAATTTCATAACTAGAATAAGTAGATTGTATGGTGTGTTTATTTGCAGTTTACTTCAAATTGATTCATGGACATTAAGTAATTAAATTCATCAATTTCTGCAACATGTAAAATGTTATAGGCATTAAGACTACCATATGCTCTATTAAATCAATAACTGAAACAGTGATACTGTTTCTTTTAGTATGAAGATCATAAGATACATTATTTAAAGTGTAGTTCAGTGCTTAAGAATCTATAATTTTGCTTGTAATAATAATAGCTAGTATTTACATAGTGTTTTCAAGTTTTTTACTTTATAAATACCTGATTTTATTCTAACCCTTGGTACTTTTATTATCTCCATTTTACAGATGATAGAGACAAAGGAGAATAACTTGCCCAGAGTCACCCAGCCATTAATTGTCTCAGGCAGGATTTGACCTCAGGTCTTGGTTTCAGCTCCAGCAGCATTTCTACTTTGCCATCTGGTTAGCTCGTTGGTACTTCTATTTAAACAAATCCTAAACTCTCTAAAAGTTAGGAGGTCTTCAAACGTTGGTGTGCACTCTCCCCCCCCCCCGCTCCCCCCAAAAAACCAAACTGTCATCTTATAGTCAATCTTATGATAATCCTTTCGGAGTCAGATAGCCTTCTCCTTAGGATGTTACATTACCTTAATGGTGAGTAGTTTGAGCAAGGTAATGAACTATGTCCGGAAAGTAAAAATTATTTTTTTATATGTATCAGAAGTTTGCATTGTTTTGAGAGGATGGAAATGGTAGCATAGTATAATGAAAAGAACTGTGAATTCTGTTCCTGTCTTTGTGATGAACTACTTTTGTGTCCTTGGGCAAATCCTTTCACCCTTGTGCCTTTTCACTTTCATATCTAGAAAATGAGAAAGAGTATGTGATCTCTTTTCAACTCTTGAGTTTCTGGGTTTCTAAGATTCTAATAGTAGAGAATAAGTTTGTCTAATGAAGATAGAGAAGACTTGGGTAATATGTAAGATTTTTTCAGGGCTGTCACATGTAAGAGAAGTTAGATTAACTTTAGTTCACCAAACATTTATTGAGGATTTGCTAGAGGATGCCTTCTGGCAAGCAATTGGTCAGAGCTCTTGCTGTTTTCCCTGGTCCTTTGGGCATTTTAGTGGCTAGGTTACAATTTTTGGGGGCTATATTAGAGGGGAATGTTTGTTTCAAGTGGGTTAGACCATGCAGCCTCTGCTGTCCTTTTCAGCTCTGAGGTTCTTTGTGAATGTAGATCTTATAATGCTTGCATATAGGAATTTGATGAAGCAAAATATAGAAAAAATTATATTCAGTTGGTTTATGTATATGAGAAAAATCCTGTTGATGGTACAGATTACAGCCATTACATTCTGAGATGAATTTCTTGATCTCTCCCAGCTGCTAATACTTTCTTTCCAAATTACCTTGTATTGCCTTTTTATATGCTTATAGATATTGATGTTTTCCTTTCAGTGTCAGCTTCTTGAGGGCATGAATCATTTAATTTTTTTGTCTTTATATTCCTAGTGCCTAGCACAGAGCCTGTTGTGTAGGCTTGTTGTGTGATACTTATTAAGTATCACATTTTTATGCAAAACCAGCCAGCAAAAGCCTTAAAGACTTTGTAGCATTTTGCATTTTGGGTATATTCATGTACTGCTGAATAGAGCTGGAGAAAAATCACAAAACTATGCACGTATAGATTTATATTACATAATCTCAACAGGGCCCTCTCTGCAGCTAGGCAATCTTTTTGCATCTCTTGCTAATTGATTGACTATCCTAGTGGTGTCAAACTTTAAATTGAGATATGACTCAATAAACCATATAAAAGGATTCCTAGAAGTTCCATATTGACTTGGGAAACTTAATATTAACCCTGCCTATGTTTTATTGTATTTTTGTTTTAACTATTTCCCAATTATATTTTAATTGGTTTGGGTAGCACTTAAAGAGTATTGGGAGTGTTATGTTTGACATTTCTATACAACTCCATTCACCACAGTGACTATTTGAAAACTTTTCATCCCTAATTGGCTTGTAATACTAGCATAATTTTTTGTTGTTTTGAATTCAGAGTTCAATTTGGCCATAAATACAACATTGTGAAATGAGAATATTGCTCAGAATTATGGGAAACAAATAATTATACATGTAGTGAAAGGATAGCTCAGATAATGTAATTTTAGAAAGCTGATGTTTGGGTCTTTTCAGAGCTTTTGAAATTTTGTTGCATACTTTCTCCCTCTAGTGGGGTGCCTCTTTTTTTAAAGTATAGTATAATCAACACAGTCAAGGAGTTAATAAACTAATCATTGTCTACATCAGGCATTTTTTTTTGTGGCTTTTCACATGTGCCAAATAGATTTTCTTCACTGTATTGTTAAATAGCCCAGATGGCTCAGGAGGAGAGAGTGAGGCTAGTGACTTGCACAGCCCTGTCTGTCTTCAGTCCAATTCACTTGCAAGTCATGACATCACCTTCCTGATGTTATGATCCTCTTTGTGAGTGAAAGACAAACAATAACAGCAACAAATAAGGTTTGTTAACATAGGGAAGCAATGTATATTTAATCAGTTTTATTCTCACCCCCCCTTGAATTTAAATTATAAAATACAAATATATAAATCATTATAACTGACAATAAAATTGAACAAATTGTGTCACATCTCAACTAAGCCTGTCTCACTGGGGGCCAGTTTAGCTGTGGGATAGCTAAACCCAATGTAGGTGTGGGTTAAAGAAAAAGCTATCTTTTTCTTTACTATCCATCCTTCCAAGGAAAGGGCTTCAACTGAGGCCAGGACTGGGGATCTTTGGGGTCCTGAGCAAAGGAAAGGACATACATAGATCAAAGGAAGGGATCTTCACTTATTAGTAGAAGGAAAGACTTCCCTTGAGTGAAGTGGTGGTCTGACTAAAGGAAAGACCTTTCTGGTAAAGGACAGGACCTTAAGATCCCTGGAGAAGAGACTTAAAACATAGCTCCTAAGAGAAAAGAAAAGCCCCCAAATTAAAGGAAAGATCCTCAACAAAGTTGGTTCTTGATTGCTTAGCAAAGGAGTGGACCTTCAGTGGCACAAACTCAGAAAGGAGAATTACTTAAAAACGCCTATGATCAAAATTTCAAAGTAAAAAACAGCTTTCCCACAGGAACAATTAGAATTCCTAGATTAAATAAAACAAAAGTTTTAAAAATTTAAAAACAATATTTTAAATGAGAGTTTCAGAGGACAGATTTTGAAAATGAATTATCAGCTTAATATGAGGTACAAAATCTTAATATGTTATTAGACTCTCTAGGAATTTGAATGGCAAAATAGAAATTAATGATACCATGAGACCCCAAGAAATACTAAAACAAATTCAAAAGATTTTTAAACATTGAAGAAAAAGTGAACTGTTTAATCAGATCATCATTAAGAGATCAAGAATAGATAACTGAACCACTGAAATCCTTGAACATCAAAAAGAAACTGGATATCATAATAAAATCATTAAATAAAACTGTCCAGGCATATTAAAAGCAAGAGGGCAATGTGAACAGACAATCCACTGATCACCTCCTGAAAGAAACCCCCAAATGAAAACTCCTAGGAATGTTATTGCAAAATCCAGAGCTTCCATATATACCCCCCCCAAAAAAAAATGCTTCAGATAGCCAGAAAGACTGAGGAACCACTCAACATCACAGAAAATTTAGTAGCTACTGTTAGAATGGAGAGCATGAAAGGAGATATTCCAAAAGGCAAAATATATAGGTTTACAACCAAGAATAACTTATCCAATGAAATTGAGTATAATTACACAATATACAATTAGCTACCATAAGTAAATTTGAATGGAATGAATTCATCCATCAAGTGGAGATTAGTAGAATGGCCTAGAAAGAACTTAATGATATTATTTACAAGAAACCTACTTGAAGTATAATGAATCACAGAATTAATTGTTATAATAATAATAGTAGCTAGCATATATTTAGCATCTTATATGTGTCAGGCACTGTGCTAAGTGCTTTATAATAACTCAAAACAGTCTCAGGACATAGATGCTATTATTATCCTCATTTTATAGTTGAGGAAACTGAGGTAGAGGTTAAGTGACTTGCCCAGAGTCACATAGCTAGTAAGTATTTAAGGAAGTATTTGAACTCAGCAGTTTTTCATTCTAGGCACCACACAGTACTGTGCCATCCAAGTGCCTAAAGATAAGGAACTGGAGCAAAGCTGAACTTCCCTCGGCCTCCCCCCAAAAAAGCAGTATGATTTCAGAAAAAAAATTACGGCAAAAATAGACTTAATCAAAAGTTATAATCAAGGGAACTGAATTCTTCTGAAAGGTTTCAAAGATAATGAATTAACTTCAATACTTTACATATGCACCAAATTGCATTAAATCTTTATACTTAAAGTAAAAGCTTTATGAGTTTCAAGGAGAAATAGTAAACCTATAAGTGTGTGTGTGTGTGTGTGTGTGTGTGTGTGTGTGTGTGTGTGTGTGTGTGTGTGTGTGTGTGTGTGGCCCATGGTACATCTTCAACTCTACAGAAATCTAACCAAAATCTAAATGAAAAGGAAGTTCAGGACTTGAAGAGAAATTTAAGAAAATTAAGAAATTTAAGAAAACTAAGAAATTTAAACATGATACAACTTTGAGAGTCATTGAATGGGAATATAAAAGAGTTTATATATTTCTCAGTTGTCCATGGCAGAGTTTTACAGTCTGTACCAAAAAAGACCATCTGTTAGGGCATTACAACTTCCTGACGAAATGCAGAAAGGCAGAAATATTAAACATATCATTTATTGACCAAATACAATAAATTTATGTTAAATAAAGAACTGGTAAAAAAACTATTAAAAATCAATTGGAGATTAAGTAATTTAAATCTAATGAATGGGTAGATCAAAGAATGAAAAATGGAAATGTCAACTAATTTTATTAAAGATGGTGACAGAAATGAGAATAGCTACTAATTAATTAACAAAATAGAAATCCTGAAAATCAAGGAAAAGAGGAACAAAATTAAAGGCAAAAAACAAAAATAAGATTGGCTTAAAAACAATTATGTAGGTGAGCTGTTAGGTAATTTGATTACAAAGAAAAGCAAGTTACCATGATCACAAATGAAAAAAAGGACAATGCTCAACAAATGAAGAAATAAAAGATTTTTTTTCGAAATTTTTACCCAACCACATACCGACTCAACTGACAACTTAAATGAAATAAATTAACATTTACAAAAGTATAAAGTACCCAGTTTAGTAGAACAAGATGTAAAGAACTTAAACAACCTAATGTCAGAAAAAGAAATTGAACAGTCAAAAATGAATTCCCAAGGGACAGGAAAAAAAATTCCAGAAACAGAAGAATTCACAAGTGAATTTTATCAAACATTCAAAGAAAAACTAATTAAAATATTACAATAATTGTTTGAAAAAATAGCAAAAGAAGGAATTCTTCCAGATTTCTTCTATGACTCAAATATGTTCTTGATACCTAAGCGAGGGAGAATCAAAACAGAATAAGAAAATTATAAACCAATATCTCTTCATGAGTTTTGGTGCAAAATTTTTGAACAGAATATTAGAAAAAAAGATAGGTACTATCTCAAATATTGGATTTATACCAAGAATGCAAAGTTGGTTTAATATTAACTTTTAACTTAATTTACCATATTAAAAACAACAGAAATCAAATAATTTTATAAATAGAGAAAAAGTTTTTGACAAAATGCAGCACCCATTTCTGTTGGAAAATATTAGAAAACATAAGAATAAATGCATTTTCATTAACATGCTAAATAATATATATTTAAAACCAAGAATCAGCACTACTTGTAAAGAGGATATACTGGTATCATTTGTAGTAAGATCAGGGCTGAAACAAAGATGTCTGTTGTCACCACATCTGTTTTACCCTACTCGAAATATCTGAAGATCACCTGTCAGGATAAGATACCAGACACTCAGGTCCTTCAACTAAGCTGCCAAGCATTCAAACTCTGCTTCTGAGAGCACAACTCTGATGGGCTGGCCACATTGTTTGAATGCAAACCATTGCCAAAATGTGTGGAGAACCCATACAGGACAAGTGTTCACATGGTGATCAGAAGAGGTGATACAAGGACACTCTCAAGGTCTCTCCTAAGAACTTTGTAATTGATTGCGTGACATGGGAGACACTGGCACAGGACTGCTCAGCATAGTGTGCCCACATCAGAGAAGGTGCTGTGCTCTATGAGCAAAGCAGTATTGAAGCAGGCCAAAGGAAATGCATGATGTGCAAATTTATAGTATCCACTCCAAATATTCACACAGACTATTTGTGCCCGACCTGTGGTAGGGCATTCTGAGCTCGTGTTGGTCTGATCAGCCATAGTTTGATACATTGAAACTTGACTCTAGTATAGTGATGTCATTTTTGTCCTATTTGAAAATGAAGGATAAGAACCAACAAGTGTTTCTATGTAATGCCAATAAACTGTAACAGGAAATAATTATAGAATGTGTCAGATACTTGAGAGTCCACCTACCAGGATACACACAAGAACTGTGCACACATACACACACCCTTCCCCTTATGAAGCATTGTTTATGGAAATAAAGACAGACTTAAAGAATTGGGAAAATGTTAATTGCTTATGGATAGACCAGCCAACATAATGAACATAACAATTTGAATAAAATTAATTTGCTTTTTTAGGGTCATACTAGTTAAATTACCAAAAGATTATTTGATAGGAGTAGGAAAAAAGTAATGAATCCATAGGCGCAAAATGTCAAGAATCTCCACCAAAATAATGAAGACTAGTGGAAAGCCCTTCCTTTCCTCCAATGGCTCCTTATTACTTTCAGGATAAAATACAAAATCCTCTGGTGTTCGAAGCTATTTATAACTTAGTGTGTCCTTCTTTCCCTTGCCCACTCCACCTTTTATACACTCCATGCATTTCTCAATCCAGTGACTTTAGTCACCTTACTGTTCCACAACCAAAACTCTCCATCCAGGCTCTGGTTATTCTTTTTGGCTGTTCCTTATGCCTGGAATGCTTTCCCTGAAATTTCCTCTCCACCTACTGTTTTCCATGACTTCTTTCAAGTCCCAATTAAAATCTTACTTTTTTTAGGAATCCTTTTCTGATCCCTCATTTCTAGTGTCTTCCACCCTGCTGATTATTTCCTATTTATCCTTTATATAGTTTGCTTCTTGTCTCGTCTATCAGATTGTAAGATCCTCAAAGGACGGGGACTGTTTTCTGTCCTTTTCCCAAGTGTACAGTGTAGTGGTTGGCACATAGTTGGCATAATAATAGTGTGTATTGAGTGACTGATTTTCTTAAAGTGCCAATATCTGTGACACTCATAAAACTTTGTTTCTTATTGATTCCAGGATTATAAAATGTTCAGCCAAGTTCCTGTTATAATGCCTGGTGCTCACAAATGCTTTTTTTCCTATCTTTATTTTATCATTATAATAATTTCTGTCTAAATTTTATTGTGAACATGATGAAGTATGTAAATAATTTATAAAAAGATGTGTGTGTGTATGTGTCTGTGTGTGTGTAGTTAGTGTTTGTGCTCAAAATTTTATTGATGCTAGTACAAGATGAAAAAAGTTTGAAAACTGCTGTCCTATTCTCCTAACACAGCCAGAATAGTTTTTTACTTTCTTGGGAGTTGTTGAATAGGCTAAGCTTATCTAAGTTGAGCTCTCTTGAGGTAACCAGGAGATAGATTGCATCCTTTGGGGAATCTGTACCATGCATGCACCAGAGAGGAATTGAAATGGTTAATAGACTAGATGCTCCAGGAGGCTTCCTGTTCATGGACATTTCAGGTATTACCTTTTCTTGCTTGATAATTAACATAATGTCATGCTATATTCTAGACTTGAGGAAAATAGCACACAAACTGATCTTGACTTTGACACTGCAAAATTCTACATAGATCACACAAGGTCTATGGATTGAAAATTACCTAAAAATAAGAATAAAAAGCTGTGTGTTCTAACATAATAGAATACATGTATTTTGGATCTTCACACTTGAAAAAAGATTCTGATTCCTTTTCTGTTGCTTTGACTTGGATAAGAAGACAATGATGCTTTTTTTTTCTTCCAGTAATGATGTAGAAGATATTGATTGTAGTCACTTCCATAAACCATGTTCCCTGGGCTAGTCATATTCATTTATAGGAGTGATAGCCTGGCTCTAATGACTTGAACTTCTTGGGAATATTAGTCCTTCCATTCTGCTTTATGTTGCATTCCTATATACTATTGTTAGCTTCCCAAAAGATATGCAAGGTGTCTACATACAGGTCAGCAAAGGATGGTAGATCAACCTCTTCATTGAATTATTCATAGCTGTTTAAAAGCATCCACTTGCCTGTGCGAAATGTTTACCATATAATTGTACTTCGTTTTGTTGGTACTGGGAACTACAGTATAGCTTTATTTTGCCATATAAATGATGTCCAAAATAACTTTATGAGTATGAATACAAGAAAAGGGGCCAAAGAAACAAACATGAGAAAAAAGAATCAGCTAAATTCTCAGATGAAAGGCCATCAGTGAGGTAGAGACATAGAATCTGTTCAAGACTGGTAGTACAGAAATGATTACTGTGCTGGTACAGGTAAGATAGCTTAGAAAATGATAGTTGAGACTAGGTAAACAGTGTAGTGATGGAAACAAGAATGTGGAGCAAAATGTTGCTTTTTGTACCATGCAATCTATAAACAAAATGAAAGATGTCAAGAATACAGCAAGAGCTTTTCTTAATGTGTTACCTATGGTATTTCAAAATAAAATATGTTGAAGGATAAAAAAGTTAAAAATTAATATTGGATAAACTTTTCCATTTTTGTGGTGACACCAAACAGATATGCTCATGTTGCAAATGTATTTTGATACCATAAAGAGTAAAGCTCTCTTAAGTATTTTCATCTACATAGCTAATGGACCTGAAGTTATATAATGCTGAGTACATGTTTTTTTCTCTTTAAAGCTATTGTGTGAAATAAAAGAAGCATAAGAGAAGCTATTTTCAGGATTCCTGATTACCCAATTGACACAATATTTTCTTCCTATCATTTTCTCTTATCCACGTCTCTATGATGACAGGACATGGATTAGAGGAGAAATTTTGCAAATGAGCATTCTGAAAATGAGAGAGAGAGAGAGAGAGAGAGAGAGAGAGAGAGAGAGAGTGAGAGAGTTAACTCAAGTTCTTCTCACATAAGATTTTGGTCTCTTAGAATAATTTGTTTGGTTTCATCTCCTTTCCCTGTCTCCCCACAAATGATTTTTCTCACTCCCTTCCTTGTTCTCCTTACAGTTCTGGGAAAGTCTTTAGCTTTCTCCAGTTATATTTTACTTTTTCCTCTTCCTAAATTATAGAAAGATACCCTTGCTTTTCTTAGCATCTCATAGGTCCTGTAAAACCGTAAGTTTTTTTTAAAGATTGATAGGATGTCATTCATCTGCACATGTCCTTATTAAGCAAAGATGCTACAAATAGTGGAATCTTTGAGGGAAATATATATGCATTTTTATACAAGTTAAGAAAACTATTAATGAGAATCACTTCCTTTTCCTATGTGTGGTATTCAAAATACTGTATTATAAATTGCATTATATGTATTTTGAAACTTCTTCACTGAATAGAAATATGAAAATTAAATATAAATGTTGTTTTGAAGTTTTTTTCTCTTAAATCAAAATTTCAACTTATATAAAAGATGCTGAAATTTTACTTAGCCTTTTGTGCCTTAATCTCTGGAAATAACCACTTATTTGAACCTATTGATCTTCTTTAGTTGCTACAGGATCTGTTATCTAGGCTGATTCCTTGGCATTCCAGGTAGAACAAAAGAATTAAAAATTCTTACTGTTTATTGTCTCTTATTTTACTTCTCTGTAATATCTTGGGATTTTTATCATCAGACTAGAGCCTATTACTTATATTACCATTTTTTCAAACAGTCACTTAGTCAACAGATATATTTAAAGTACTTACTATGTGCTTTGCAAAGCAGTGAGGAAACCAAGAATAAAAACAACATTGTTCCTGTCTGGAAGAAGATCATATTCTAATGGGGAGGTAACATATCAATAACTAAGTGCATACTCATATATATATATATATATATATATATATATATATATATATATATATATATATATGCATACATACATTTTATATATATATATGTGTGTGTGTGACTATGTATGTATGTATATATAATACACTATATATGTGTATATATATGTATATATCTATATATATAGATATATGTAATCTATATAGCATAAATGGAATGCAATTTCAGAGGGGAGGAACAAGGATCAAGGGAGGAACTGCAGAATGTGGGATCTGAGCTGAGTCTTGAAGGAAGCCAGTGAAGCTAGGAGGTGGATTGGGAATGAAAAATAGGAAATAGGAGATAGACATTGTAAAGTAGGGAGTTAAGAGTGTCATATGTGGGAAACCATAAGGACACCAGTGCCATTAGATTGCACAGAATGGAGCATAGTGAAAGTGTAAGAAGATTTCACAGGTAGGAAGGATCCCTTTGTGAAAGGCCTTAAATGCCAAACAGAGGGCTCTATATTTGTGGGTAAGAGGAGCCATTGGAATTTATTAACCAGAGTGGGTGATGTGGTTCAACATGAGCTGTAGGAAAATTCCTTTGGCAGTTTGTGGAGCATAGCTTGTATTGGGGAGAGATGTAAGGTTTGGAGATCAGTTAGAAGGCCATTACAGTTCTCTAGGAGAGAGGTAGTAAGTATTAAGGTGGTAGCTGTGTGAATGTACATAGGTGAAAGCTGTTGTGAAAGGATAAACAAAAGATCTGATAATGGATTTTATATCTGGGATGAGTGAGAGTGAGTAGTCCAGGATGACACTGAGGTGGCATGCCTGGGTGACTGGAGGATGGTGCAGCATCTGATAGTAATAGAGATTTGGGAAGAGGGAGTGGACTTTGAGGTAAACAAGTTAAATTATTGTGGAACATGTTGAGTTTAAATTAGCTGTGGTACATTCAGGTCAAGTTGTATAAAAGGCAGTTGATAATGCATGAAGAACTCAAGAAAGATTGACTAGGTGTGGATCTTTTCTCAACCCTCAACTTTCTTTTATGTAGCCTATGACACTGTCAGTGACCCCCGTTTCCTTGATACTCTTCTCTAGGTTTTTTGGGACATTATTCCATCCTAGTTGTCCTTTTACCTGTTTAACCTCTTAGTCTCCTTTTTATCTTTATGGGTTTCCTCCAGAGCTCTGTCCTAGGTGCTCTTCTTTTCTCTGTCTATACCATTTCACTTGATCTCATCAGCTCCCATGTATTCAGTTGTCATCTCTGTGCTGATGATTCTCAGATCTATTTATCTTGTCCTGAATTCTTTGCTAATCTCCAGACTTGCATCTTCAATTGCCTGTTGGACTTCTTGAACTGTATGTTATGTAAAATGTTAAACTCGGTATGTCCAGAACTTGAGTTTCCCCAAACCCTTTTCTCTTCCTAACTTCCATGTTGGTGTCAAAGTTACCACAGATACATAACAAAGTTTTGCAACCTACATATCATTCTCAACTTCTCTTTCTGTCTGTCTCTCATTCCATTGCTGAAACCTATTGATTTTACCTCTTTAACATCTCTCATAAACTCTTTCTTCTGATGCTGCCACTACTCTGGTGCAGGCCCTCATCAAATCATGCTTGGACTATAGCCTTGACTGGTTGGTTATTCTTCCCGCCACAAGTTCCTCATCACTTCATTCCATCTCTACTTAGCTGTCACAGATCTGACATGCTCACCCTTAGATTTAGTGAACTCCAGTGACTCGTTATCACCTCTAGAATCAAACATAAAAAACCTCTGATTGGCATTTAAAGCCCTTTATAGCCTGGCCTTTTCTTACTTTTCTAATCTTCTTACTTAACAAGTGTGTTTTTCTTTTGATTACTTGCTTAAAATGTATGACTGACATTTTAGATTTATTCTCTTTTTGAGCTATAGTTTGTGGAGTCTGAGTTAATTAACTATATTGACAATATCTTCTGTGTTATTTTTTGAACTATAATAAATTATTCAGTTGTTTTTTTCCAGTATACTAGGTCCTACATATTAAGTGCCATTAAGAAATGTTTTCTGATTCACTTGACAATAATAATTGCTATTTTTATACACAGTCATGTGCCTGTGAAGGAATTAAATGTTCATCTGACTAAAGTAATTTTCAGGCTGTTTCCCTGTTTTGTGAAAGATTTGCTTTGCCTAAATATGACCATATAAATATGATTTTGATACTAATTTTATTTGTTATATGCTTTATTGGTTCCCATTCATGCCAAAATTGAATTTTTATTTTTCTTTACTTTATCCATTTCATTGACCCATATGAATTACTTTCTGTAGTCTATTAATACTTGCACTTTCACACACCTAAACATTAAAAAAAAATAGCTAAGTAATATATTGGATAGAGCACTGAGACTGGAATCAAACTGTCCTCAAATGCTTAACCAGTTTTGTGACACTTAAGCTGTCTGCTTTAAATTCCTCAATTGTAAAATAGGTATAATAATAGTACCTATTTCAATTGTTAGGAAGATTAAATGACATCATATTTGTAAAAGGCTTAGCACAGTGCCTGACATGTTGTATTTACTTAATATATGCTTGTTCCTTTCCTTTTCTCTTTCTCTAGACCACTTGCCTTTCTTCATTGAACTCCCATTTTACTATTGGTGAAACTAGATTTGGTTACTTTACCCTTTATGTACTTTAATACTGTAGTTTTTAAAAAAATTTATTTCTCACTTTTCATGATTGCCTGGAATAAATTTGCTCACATGCAGAGATTTGGAATACTTTATGGTTGTTTTCCATATTTTATGTTTCCCTGTTATATTGTGCATTGATTATTCTGATTTTTACTTTTGAGTTTTATTTGCGTCTTTTGTTTTAACAGCAGTCATTTCTGGATATAGTACCCTTTTCAACCTCTGTAAGACCCCATAAGACTCATGTGGTAAAAAGGGGAAAAATTTAAGTAAAATCAGCCAATATATTTATTACAGCATATATATTGGATTAAAAAAAATCTGTTTTGATGAGCAAACATATTTTTCATGGAACTATAGTTTTTGGATTTTAAGGACTACAAGTTCATATATTCAGAAATTAAATAGTCCCAGTCTTTTTGTGGATTATATATATACATATATATATGTATATATGTATATATGTATGTATATATATGTATATACATATGTACATATGTATACATATATATATTTTAAAGGACTTACTACTTTTGTTATTTTTGTAATGTCAAGAAGCGATCACTCAGCATAACTTTTAAAAATGTTTATTTTAAAGGGATGTCTCAAGAGAAGCCGACAAATATCACCACAGGAATTCATCCATGAACTCAAAATGGGCGTTGCGGATGAAAGACTTGTCACATGCTTAGAGTCCCTACGGGTGTCTTTGACCAGTAACCCTGTCAGGTAATTCACCTGCTATAAAACTATTATGGTAGGTAGAAGGATTTAAGAGATTCAGTGAGTTTATGATTTATTTTTCCCTGAGTATGCTTCCATCATACTATTTTCATTTTAGCAGTTCAGCTTCTGGCTGTTGAATCTGAGTTTGTGGTTCTTTTTCAGTCTGGTGAACCACTGTATCTGTTTGCTTTATTTTTGGAGGGTATGTGATGTCCTGTGGAATTAATTAATTGTGTGCGTGTGTGCGTGCGTGCGTGTGTGTGTGTGTGTAAGGCACACATGCTATTTGTAAACTGTGAATATTTGAGTGATAATATATTGTTGGGAGAATTTAGAAGAAGAAGAAAAGTATTTCTCCTTGTGTACTTTTTTCTTCTCCCCTTGATTTTTCTCTCTTCTATAATATATTTTTTTCATTACTTTTATTTTGGCTTCACTTCAGCCTCACTTGTCATTGGTTAGTGATACAAGTCATATTCTGGCTTACATTTGTAGTTATACATTGTCATCATCATCATCTAATAGCTAACATTTACATAGTGCTCTAAGGTTTACAAAATATTTACATTTTTTATGTCATGCATTCCTCACAACCTCTTTATGAGATAGGTGCTATTATTATCTCTCTTTTATAGATGAGAAAACTGAGGCTTAGAGAAGTTAAATAGTTTCCCAAGGTGTAAATGCAAGGAAGGTGGAATTTTTTGTTATTTTCTTTTTAGAGTTCAGTTTCCTAGGCTGTATTGCCAAGGCAATATTCACAGTACCAATGGTGACTATGAATATTCTGGCATTGCTCTGAATTGCAAAGGATAACAGATTCTACATATAGAAGGCAGAAGAAAAGCATTTGTTCAGACACCAGAAAGCCAAATCCCAACACCATAAAGCCAAATCCATCATAATAACCAAGAAATCAATACATATTATCATTGCAGGGGACAAAGTGATTCCCAAGCCTTCCCCCTTCCTGCTGGGGCCTTTCCACAAACATTCACAAGACTAGCTGTGTCTGCCTGTGCCCTTTCTCCTCTTCCTCTAACTGCTTTCACCAACTTCTTACCAGTTCTGTTCAACCCTTCCTGTTCTACCCTTCAGCAAGCTCCTCTCACCACCTGTGATATAGGCTTCCATGGGATTTAAGCAGGTCCCATGGGCCTATTAATGAATAGGAAAGATCTTCCCATTTTAATTACCATTACACAGGCTTATGCTAAATTGTGAACATCTGAAGGATTGATCTCCTTTGAACCCTGATAATTCAGAACTGTGCCGAGTCATATAGGTTTCCTGCCTACTGGC
This sequence comes from Notamacropus eugenii, assembly GCF_028372415.1. Lineage (NCBI taxonomy): Eukaryota > Metazoa > Chordata > Mammalia > Diprotodontia > Macropodidae > Notamacropus > Notamacropus eugenii. The sequence goes on from NC_092877.1 coordinate 281,749,734, forward strand.
TCTGAACCAATCAGGGGCCGAGTCTTTGTTATGTATTCTGGGAGGTTGGCATTTTGGTCTGGGGGCTTGCTCATGAGAAGGACCTTTTGATTCCCTGGACAGGACTCTGAGTGGCTGTTTGTTAAGAGCCCCCTGATTACTCAGATGTTGGTGCTCCCTTGGTCTGTTGGTTTATGTTGGTGTTTTTATTACTTTATTGATACAGTTAGTGCCTTGTTGACTCTCTGTGCTAATTGCTCTGTATTTTCTATACTTACTTCTTTCTGCTTATCTGTAGTTAAAGTAAGATCGTTGACCCCTTTGAAGCTGTCTTTTCTTTAGAAAAGATCAAAGAACCTGTGCTAGCAGCCCACCCTTAGTGCCAGGGTGCTTGCTAATACACAGGGTGATAAAACAAGTGTTAGAAATAGAATATGAACTCAGGTTTTTCTGATTCTAAGCCTAACATTTTGTCCATTGCACCACTTAGGTCAGCTACTTGGGTTTCTATTCCAAACATATGCCTACAATGGAGAAGAGTATTTCATTGGTTCAGGAGAGAAACTGCCTGATGGCAAGCATTATCACCAAGCTTTCTCAAAGCAAATAAAAACAAATTTAAAAAAATCCACTGATAACAGCTTTTATTGCAGTGTTTTGGGGAAAATATATTTATAGGTGGCTTTCTTTTTTTCTCCCTTTTTCATCTTTCATTGGTCACAATGTCCATTGTCTTTTTTTGTGTGTAGAAAAACTGGATACACCATTAACTGAATACTTGCTATGTTGTAAAAACTATTTTAGACACATAAAGAAATAAGTTTTGAAAGACTGAATGCTGTCTAGAAAAAAAGTGAGGGGGGATGTTAAGAAAGTAACTAAAGCACTAAGAAAAATGTGTCAACATGAAATTTTTGATGGAGTACTAGAGAATCCTGGCTCAGACTTTCACTATCTGTGTTACCTAAGGCCAGTCATTCTGGGCTTGAATCCTTATATGTAAAATGAGGGGTTTGGATATATGGCCCAAGCTCCTTTGAACCCTAAATCTATGATACTATGACCAGAAAAATGATCCAAATAGTACATTAACTAAAGAGAAAAAAAATAAAACAGTGATGCTTCCTATGGGAAAAATAGGAAACATTTTGAGTCATCCTTGGAGGAACAAGAGGGATGATGCTAACAAGTACCTCTGCTTATACTTAGTTACAAGGATGCTGAGGTATTTAATTGTTATAATATAGTGGTTCACAGGGGGAATACACTATAGAAAAGTGGTACAGTGCTCCAGTATGGCAGCTAAAACTGAGAAACATGAAGCTGCACCTGTGGACCCCTGCCTTTTGGCAGGTCAGAAAAAAAAAATGATGTGGCAATTATGTGTAATTTAAGAAATTTCTCTTCAGAGAGAAATACTGGCGTTTTTTCTTTTGAGCATTTCTCCAAAGTTATTTTCCAACCAGAGGTTAGAAACTAGAAGGATGAGATTTTCATATTTTCCCTTGTTGCTTTATTTCATACAGCTATGTATTAACATATGTACATGTATCAACATATACACATGCATGAATATGTATTTATGCACATTCATATATGCACGTGTTAATACATGCATTTTGATACGTAGCTGTACTATATATATATGTATATATACACACACACATACGCACGTAGATAGGTAGATAGATGGATAGGTAAATGGATAGATAGATATAGATATAGATATTTCTTTTCTTGGGTCCCAAGGCTATGTACCAGTTAATATTGCTGCTGTATTAAGTAAATGCTTTACTTAAAGTAAATCCTTTTCCAGAAGAGCTTGGAATAAATAATATATGAATGAATAATGCACTGATTACATACTGTGTTTCATATCTCTTGCTGTCTTTACCGTATTATAGTTACCTTATTTTCCTTTTTATGAACCTTAAATATTGAAGTTGAACATTAAAGTTTAACTACATGGACCGTAAATACTTTGATTGTGAACTTAATATTACCAGTTAATATAAACATACAGTGATTTCTCCTAAGAATAAAGTATTTATTTTTTGTACATGATGGATCTGAGTACTTCAACTCAGTGTAGACTTCAGCTCAGCGTAGACTCAAATGTAAAACCTGAAAAGTTTTAGAGCTAAAACTTGTTTCTATTTATTTGTCTGAAACCATATAAGGTTAATATGATTATGGTTGGATTTTATTGGAATATTTACCAATCAACAGGTATCACTAAGTCATGCTTTTATTTCTAAATAAGAAACTTCATTTTAAAAATAAATATTTTGATTTTAAAAGAACCAAGAGGAAACCAAGGGAAATAATAATACTGCCAAGTTGCTCATATCACCTTCTAGAAAGATGAGTTTATTAGAGAAGGGCTAGGGAAACATAATATGCTATATAGAACACTCAGTTTTTATTCATCTAGTATAATTTTACCATTGGAATTTGATAGTAACTGTAAAGACAAAGTACTTCAATCTTGTTTTCAAGGCTATCTCAAAAAGTAGTCTGGTTATATTTATGAAAATCTTTAGATATTAATATAATCCTTGGCTAATATGTGATTTTTATAGGGAAAAATGCTATATTGCAGAATTTACTTCTGTGTTCATAGGTACTGGAATCTATTTCTTAAAACGTTTTTTGTGTGATTTCATTTAGAAAATTACTGTTTAAACTGAGATGGGGGTTTTTTGAGTAGAAAAAATTCTCTTAAGAATTTTACATTTTACAGCAACATGTCTGTGGTTGCCCTTTGTTTTTGAAGAGGACCAAAATGACATCACTGTGATAAAGTGAAGTTTCAGTGTGTCCAACATGGCTAATTAGGCCAATACGAGCTTGGAATGCTCTACCACAGGTTGGGCAGAGATAGTTCATGTGAATATTTGGGTTGGATACTCCAAATTTGTGCATCCTAGGTTTACTTTGTGATGTGTCTCAATTATGCTTTGCTCATGGAGCACAGTACCCTTTCTGTTGTGGGCACTCCATGCTGAGTGATTCTGTGCCAGTGTCTCCCATGTTGCACAGTCAAATCCAGAGTTCCTGAGAGAGACTTTGAGAGTGTCCTTGTATCACTTCTTCTGACCATCTGTGTTCTCCTGCCCCATGTGAGTTCTCCATAAAATAGTCTTTTTGGCAAGTGTACATTTAGCATTCGAACATTGTGAGCTTCCCATCAGAGTTGTGCTCTCTGAAGCATAGTTTGAATGCTTGACAGTTTAGCTTGAGCAGGGACTTCAGTGTCTGGTACCTTATCCAGCCAGGTGATCCTCAGAATCTTTCTAAGAGAGTTCCTGCCAGGCCTAGAGGCCTGGGGGCTACCCGAGTCTTACCTTACCTGTATCGCAGGTCTTCGGCTGGCCAAACCGGATAATCGTATGAGAGAAGAGACCTCCCAGAGTCGAACAAGGGTTAAGCTTTATTCAGGGTCCTGGTTACAAGTGCAGGGGGAATTCTTCCTTAGGAGGGAGCGAGGAATCTCCCAAGGAGGCAAAGATCTTATAATAAGAGATTGGAAGCAGAAGTGTAAGTGGGGAGAGAGGGGGAGGGGAGAGCGAAGAGAGGAAAAACGGAGCCTTCTGTCCTGTAACGACCCCTCCCGAGCTAAGAGCGCCTTCAGGCTTTCCTGATCCTAATTAAGCTCTCTGGCCGCATAGTTTGCACCTGAATACCGTGCCTGTTAGATAACAATAGGTGTGCCCAGATCCGGGACAGTCTCGAGGGTGGGGATGCTCCTCCCATCATGTTTCTCACGGGAAGAGGCGGAAATACACGAGATTGCTCGGTCTCACTCCTCGATTCCCTGGTGTATTATGGGGGGCCTCATGAGAACTCTAAGATTTAGAAGTTCCCACCTTTACCCGCCCGAGACTGTCCACATGGAATTGAGCTTCCACCCCCAACAAGTTCCAATGGAAGTGATTCAGTTTTCTGACATGGCTCTGGTAGACCATCCATGTTTCACAGGCATACAACAGTGAGGTCAGCACAATGGCTCTGTAGACCTTCAGTTTGACTAATACCTTTTCTCTCCCAAACTTTTCTTCTGAGCCTCCCAAATACTGAGCTAGCTCTGGCATTGTGTGCATCAACCTCATTGTCAGTGTGTACATCCTTAGAAAGTACACTACCAAGGTAAGTAAACTTATCCACAGCATTCAAAACTTCTCCATTTGTTGTAACCAATGGTTCCATGTATGAATGGTGTGGTGGTGGCTGATAGAGCACCTGTGTTTTCTTGGTGTTAATTATTAGGCCAAAATTAGCACAGGCAGCAGAGAATTGATCCATACTTTGTTCCATCTTAGCTTCAGAGGCTGCATCGAGTGCACAACCTGCAAACAGAAAGTCATACACAAATGCTCCCTCCACTTTGGTCTTGGCTTGTAGCCTTTTCAAATTGAAGAACTAACCATCAGTATGGTAGTTGACCTTGATGCCATGTTCATCTGCACTGAAAGCATTTGAAAACATGGCTGAAAACAAAAAGCACAAAGCCCTGTTTCACTCTGTTGGTGTCTGGGAAGGCACAAGAGCATTGTCTACTATCCAGAACCCAGGCAAACATACCAATATGAAATTGACGTATAATGCTGATGAATTTCTCTGTGCAATCACATTTTGTCATAATTTTCCATAAGCCCTCGTGACTAACAGTGTCAAAGGCCTTGGTCAGATCTGCAAACATTGTGTACAGACCTCTCTGTTCTACTTCTGGCATTTCTCCTGGAGTTGCTGGGCAAAGAACACCATATCGACTGTTCCTCTGCCCTTTCTGAGGACACACTGGCTCTCAGGTATATGAACATCATCCAAGTGAAGGATTAGCCTGTTAAGGAGAATTCTAGCAAGAATTTTGCTAGCAGTGACTACGAGAGAGACCCCACCCCGCTTTGAGATTGTTGCAGGACAATCTATTCCCTTTACCTTTATAGAAATGGGCAGTGGAGTCATCCTTGAACTCCTGGGGGATAGCCTCCTCTTGCCATATAACCTGGAAAATTTCAGTCAGCTTTTGTATGAGCAATGGTCCCTCTACTTTGTAAATCTCAGCTGAAATAGAATCAGCACCAGGTGGTTTGCCACATGAAAGGAGCCTAATATCCCTCAAAACCTCTTCTTCAGCTGGAAATTCAGCTAAGGAGGGATTGACTTCAACCTGAGGTAAATGGTCAATGGCCTCAGCATTGATTGATGATGGTCTCTTGAGAACACTGTGGAAGTGTTCAGCCCATCTCTCTAGGATCATGTTCTTATCGCTAATCAATGTGGCTCCATCAGCACTGAGTAGTTGTGATGAACTACTTATGTGATGGTTTTTAGTCCATAAATAGCTTTCAGGGAGTCATAAAAGTGCTTTAGATTATTACTATCAGGATAAAATTGAATTTCATCTGCCTTCTAATTGAGCCAGGAATCCTGCATCTCTCTAAGCTTTGCTTGTACTTGGCTTTGATGGAACCTAATGCTGCTTTCCTAGAGGTGGATGTACTTGTCCTGCTGGTAAATCCTGTGGAGTTCTCATTTTTCGTTTAGCAGTTTCTGAATTTCCCCATCATTTTCGTCAAACCAGTCTTGGTGTTTGACTCAAAAGAGCAAATGCAGTGCTATATACCAAATCTCTGAAAGCTGTCCATTCCTTTTCTGCTCCACTGATGCAAACTGTGTGTTGGCTCAACTTTTCCTCCAAGTTAGCAACAAATTGTTCATGCTCAGAGAAGAGCTCTAATTTGTTGACATAAATTCTTCTGGTAGTCATTTTGCCTTGGGGGCAGCATTTTTGATGAATGTGAATGTTTAGCTTGGAAAGGATAAGTCAAATGGAGCATAATTTGAATATGCAAACCTAAATAACTCAGGGAAATAGAGTCAAGAAATACTTCATAAAGAAGGAGATGCAGAGAGCTGAGAGGTGGAAAAGGAGATGTGCAGTCTGCACAATTTAATAAATATGAAAAATGGAATGTTGAATTGGGAAGAAGTGAGTAGGTAGGATGAAACTAGGTCATGAAATGTTTTAAATGCAAGACTGAGGAATTTGTATAGCAGTATCCTTAATAAAATATAGTTCCCAGAATGGAACATGATACTTCATACATAGTACAGCTAGCTTTGACAGCACATTACGATCACTTTCAGGTTCTGCAGTTCTGCTTCTCTGAATAACATCATTGTATTTTTATTGACTGTTGATTTTAGGGAATTGTAAGTGCACTGTGAGTTAGTATGTACTTTGATACTGTTACACAGAAGTATCATGTTAGTAATTCACCGAACTTTTGATTTACTAAAACCTTCAGATCTTTTTTCAATCAAACTGCTGCCTGGCTCTGGACCAAGAACCTGGGACTCGTTTAGAGTTGACAAGTGCTCTTTTACTTCTTGCTTAACTATATTTGACCTCAGTATCTGTGTTTGTTCCATCCTCCCTATAGTTCTTTTTAACAAAGTAGATGAAAGGATAATAGCAATAGAGTATATTGACCTTTTTAAACATCAACACTCTATATAAGTAAGAATTGTGATTAAGATTAATCATTATTCCCTGTGGTAGATATCCCTGTTCTTAGTACCAAATAGCTTTTTAATCATCCTTAGCATTTTTTTCTAAACCCCAATTCCCGTGAATTCTTGCTATATTATTATCCTGCCTTGTCTGTATAGCCTTGATTTGATTTTTTGGTATGTATGGTATGTATGTGTTGTATGTATGTATCTTACTTTATTGCACAGTTCTCTGTGAGATATCTCTAGATTGTTTCTTCCTTTTCTTGTTTAGGAGAAAGCCATAATGTAGATTTTTCAGAGTTAGAGATTACCAAGCTAATGGGGAAAGGAGACAAGGGATTATAGGCAGGTAGCAAGCACACCATTGAAATAACTGACCATAGGATTCAGGATAAATAGAGAGGAAAGTAAAGTTAGTATGTGGGTTAATGGACTGCAAGAATAATGGAGGGTATACAACAGTGGTGTCAAGCTAGAATAGAAATGAGAACCACTAAACTATATACAAGGACCCTTGTGGGTGCAGATTGACTTAGAAAACTATAGATTAACATTATTTATGCTTTATTATATTTTAATTTATTTTGTTAACTTCTACCTAACATTTTAATTTGGTTTGGGCCTCGCTGGGGAATGTCATGAGCCACATGGTGACCTACTTGCTGCATGTTTTGCCACCTCTGGTATAGGGGTTATAATGAGGAAAAAAAGCACATTTAGGAGAATTATGGGAGTGGGAAAAGATAGATCATTGTTAGGAGAGTTGCAATATTTGATAGTCCAACAGAACACATCAAGAAGACATATAAAGAGAAAGTCCATTCAAAATAACTACAGAATATCTAAAATACTTATGTGTTTGCCTACTAAGACTCACACAGGAACTGTATGACTGCAACTATGATATTTCCTATGAAAGTAAAAACAGAATTGTATCATTGAAGAATTTTTAATTGCTTATTGGTAGACTAAGCTAATATGATAAAAATAGTAATATTACCTAAATTAATTCAGTGCCATACTAACTACCAAAGAGAATTGTTTTATTGAGCTAGAATAAATTCATTTGAAGGGGGGAGAAATAGGAAGCTCAAAGGAAATAATGAATACAAGGGAGGAGTTAAGGAAACCTCAAAGCAGTAATCAAGAAAACGACATCAAGTACTGTCACTATTTGACAAAAATTGTTGGGAAATCTTGAAGAATGCAGAGATTAGGTTTAAACTAGCAGGTCAAGCTCCAAATGATACAAGACTTAGATATTAAAGATCATATAGTGAACAAATCATAAGAGCAAGGAAAAAACCACATTTTGCATCTTGATAGGGAAGAGTCCATAACTAACCAAGGGGTGCATTAGAGTCACAGAGGTTTTGCAACCTCTGATAACTCTAAAAATACCAAAGAGCTCATACGTATTATCACAGCCACAGTTAGATCTAAAAAATTAAATAAAAACAAAAAAATAGGAAACAAAATAAAACCAAAGAAATAACAGTGATCATAAGAAAAAAAAACCAAAACCTTTATTCTGTTGGAGGAGGCAAACTAGACACACGTGGCACCCTGTAGTAGGAGACCTGCTTTAGTGTGAGCAAATCTCAGTACATATACCAATGGCTGTGGAGTGAGCTGTTGATGAGAAGGAGGGTTAACAGCAACAATGAGAAGTTTCATTCATGACAGGACTTCATGACTGGAACGTGGGTACTGCAGGTGCTTGTCCAGTCTCAGAGACCATCTGGTGCTGGTGTGAAACAATTCTGGGGTTTTGCTGTGGTGCTGAGTTCATTCAGAAGATGAACTCAAAGGATTGTTGTTATGCCAAACTCAGAGCATAACTTGCTTTCTGGGCCTTGACTGTGGAAAAGAGGTTGTCTCGTAATAGTAGAAAGGGAGGGGTGGTCTTGGCACCAGGGATCCTGACAGTATTATAATATAATAATATATATTATATAATATAATACACAATAACATAACATATAATGTAACATATTATATATTAGATAATATTATATGTTGTAGTACATAATTATTAATAATTATATATAATATATTATTATATAAAATATGATTATAATAATACATATTATATAAAATTTAAAAATTGTTGCAGAAACAAAACAGATGCTGCTAAGATTAGAAGGGTAACAGCTATCATCCTATACCTCTGCATTTTTTTGTGGCTAACCTCCTTGAGAATGCCCGCTAAATTGGGTACCTCAACTTGTTCTCTGCTATCTAGTTTCCAGCCTTATCATTCAACTGAAACTGCTCTCTCCTAAGTTTAATTGTCAGATACAATGATCTTTTCTTCACATTCATGCTTCTTGATCTGTCTGTAGCCTTTGATATGCTCCATCACCTGTTTTCTTTGATACTTCTTTTCTCAGGGATTTCATGACACCACTCTCTCCTGGTTCTCCTACCTGTCTTCCTGTTCCTCAGTCTCCTTTGCTGGATCTTCTCTCTGTTTCGGCTTTTTGACTGTGAGTTATAGCCTCTAAGGTTCTTTCATAGATCCTCTTTTCTTCATCCTCTATATTATTTTGTGATTTCATTAGCTACCTTGGATTCGATTGTAATCTCTTTTTAGATAATTCTCAGATCTATTTATCTAACTGTAACCTTTTCCTGACTTTGCTTCTCAGATACCTCAAACTTGATGCCTCATAAATTTCTTAAACTCAGCATGTCCATAACTGAACTCTTATCTTCCCACTCCTTTACCCACCCAAACTTCCCTCTTCCAGACTTCACTATTCCCTTGGAGGGTACTATAATCTTTCATTTTTTAATTAATTTATTTGTTTTGTTTTCAACAATCACTTCCATAAATTTTCAATTTTCTCCCCCCTCTCCCACTCCCTTCCTGAAACAGCTTGCAATCTTATATGAGTTCTACACATTCATTCTTATTGGTCATGTTGCATAGAAGAATTAAAATGAATGGGAGAAGCCATGAGAAAAACCACAATACAACAAAACATAACAAAATAGAAAATAGTCTGCTTCATTCTGTGTTCTGATGCCACAGTTCTTTCTCTGGATGTGGATGGCATTTTGCATCAAGAATTTTTTGGAAATGTTTTAGGTCCTTTTATTGCTGTGAAGGGCTAAGTCTATTAGAAACAGTCCTTGCACACTGTGGCTGTTAACTACATATAATGTTCTCCTGGTTCTGCTCATTTCGCTGAGCATCAGTTCATATAAGTCTTTCCAGGTTTTTCTGAAGTCTGCCTGTTTGTCATTTCTTATAGCACAATAGTATTCTATTACATTCATTTACTACAAGTTGTTTAGCCATTCCCCTATTGATGGGCATCCCCTCAATTTCTCGTTCTTGAGCTGCTATAAATATTTTTGTACATATGGGTCTTTTCCCATTTTTATGATCTCTTCGGGATACAGACCTAGAAGTGGTATTGCTGGGTCAAAGGGTATGCACATTTTTATACCCCTTTGGGCATAGTTCTAGTTTGCTCTCCAGAAGGGTTGGATCAGCTCACAGTTCCACCAATAATGAATGTGTTCCAACTCTCCCACATCTTCTCCAACATTTATCGTCTTCCTGTTTTGTCATGTTAGCCAACCGGATAGATGTGATGCGGTACCTCAGAATTGTTTTGATTTGATTGATATCTAATCAATAGTGATTTAGAGCATTTCTTATGTGATTAGTTTTAATTTCTTCCTCTGAAAACTGCCTGTTCATATCCTTTGATTATTTATCAATTGATGAATGACTTGTATACTTGTAAATGTGACTCATTTCTCTACATATTTTAGAAATGAGGCCTTTATCACAGATACTTTTTGTAAAAATTCTTTCCCAGTTTTCTGCTTCCCTGCTAATCTTGGTTGCATTGGCTTTGTTTGTGCAAAAACTTTTCGATTTAATGTTATCAAAATTATCCATTTTGCATTTCACAGTGTTCTCTATCTCTTATTTGGTCACAGATTTCTCCATTCTCCTTAAATCTAAGAAGCTATTCCTTGCTCCCTTAATTTGTTTATAGTATCAGCCTTTATACCTAGATCATGTCCTATAATCTTCCTAGTTACCTAGGCTTGCAACCTAGGTGTCATCTTCAACTCCTTATTCTCTTTCACCTCCTATATCCATTCAGTTACCAAGTCCTGTTATTTCTACCTTCATAAAATCTCTAGTGTATGCCCCCTTCTCTCCTCCGACATTGCCACCACTATGGTACAGGCCCTCTGGTTTTTCTGCCTCAAGTCTCTCCACACTGCAATCCATCCTTCATTTAGCTGTTGATCTTCTTAAAGTATGTCTGATCATGTTAACATCACCCCACCCCCTCAATTTATTCAGTCTTCTTCATTGACTCCCTGTTCCAGGATCAAATACAAAATCCTCTATATGGTCTTTAAAGATCTTTATAATCTGGTCTCTTCCACCTTTTCAGTCTTCTCATACCTTTCCCCCAACTTTCAGCATTTTCACTGACTGTCCTCCATGTTTAGAATTTTCTTCCTTCTTATCTCCATATCCTGGCCTCCCTGGTTTCTCAGATGTCAAGAACAATTCTCATTCTGTAAGAAACCTTTCCTAGTCCTCCTTAATCTTAGTTCTTTCCCTCTATGGCTATCTTCGTTTGTCCTGTTTATTAGCTTGTTTTCATATGATTGTTTTCGTGTTGCCTCTCCTTTTCATTGTGAATTCCTTTAGGGAAGATGCTACTTTTTGCTTTCTTTGTATCCTCAGCAAATTACATTGCTTGGCACATAGTATGTGCTTAATAAAAACTTGACATGACTTAATTGAAAAAGCATCTCTTTAGCAAGTTTTTATGATAAAGGTCTTATTTCCTGCTGATTCAAATTTATAGAATAAGAGCCAATACCCAACTGATAAATTGTTAAAGGATACAGATGGGAAGATCTGAAAGGATGAAATCCAGTCTATCAATATGCATATGAAAATATGCTGTAAATCACAGATTGAGAAATGCCAAATAAAGTAACTCTGAAACTCTACTTTGCACCCATCAGATGGGCAAAAGTAACAAAAAGAAGAAATATTTGCAGGGCTGCTAGAAAATAGACACGTTAGCGTGCTTCTTGTCTGTGATATGAAATGGTCCAACTATTCTGTATATTTGGATGCCCCAACATCAACCAACTGTGAATATTCTCTTGTCTACAATACTTTCTTAGGCTTATATGCCCTCTCAAAAAAAAAATTAAAAAAAACAACAGTAAAATGTCTCAAATATACAAAAATACCTGCTCTTTTTGTAATGGAAAAGAACTTGAAACTAAAAGGGTGCCCATCAGCTAGAGAATGACTGAAACAATATATACTGTATTTTTACATGGTTTTCTTTTGTTTTTCTTTTCTCATCAGAGTGGTTGGTGGGAAGACAAAATAAATGCTTAATAATTAAGAAAAATTTTAAAATAACTGTAAAAGAAGTTTAAGTTCTGGACAGATGATGGAAGTTTAAATACCTAATGAAATCAAAACAAATTTATATGTTATAATTCATAATTTAAAATTACTTCTTAACTTGATAATGCACTTGGACTCAAACTATAAATTGTACTTTTGAATTCTCTTTCCTTTGTTGTTTCAACCAAATTTCTTTTTAATATTTTTTAAGGAAAGATATAGAGCAGGAAGCCCCCATTTAGCTCTTCAATTTCCAGACTCATTTTACAGCTGAGAAAGCTGAGATCTAGAGAGGTTGCTTGACTTTGCTAAGGTTCTATAGCCAGGATATAGCAGCATCTTGGAATCACATTTAACTCACTTCTACATCCATCGCCTTATCAATTGCACTATACTTTTATTTTAAAGTTTCAACCTTCACGCATATCTCTGTTAATTTCCCCTACAAATTATGATCAGAGTATTTATCATCTAATAGAGATGCTTAATATTCCATCAATATTATTATCTGCTTAAGTGAAGTTTTTATTTGGAAATAGGAGTAACAGTTTATGTATCAGAACATCAGAAGCACAATGATGCATTTGGATTGTAGAAAAGGAATACTAACTTAATTAGAGTGATACAAAGTCTAACAGGCAGGACTATGAAATGAATTACAAGCTTGGGATACACTTTTAAAATGGAACCATAAAAATGTAATTAAAATTGCTTTTGAAATTTATAATAGTAGTATAGATTTGTTATGTTTCTTAATCAGAATATTACTTAATCTCTCTTTTGAGGAAGGTGTCATCAAATATGTTTTCACTCAATGGAGGGCTCAACTCTTTGGAATTGATTATGGGTTTATATTCTTATTTCATGTAGGACATATTAAGCACTTGAATCCCAGAAGAACTATTCTATTTGAGTATTTAATCACCTTGCTAAGAGTCGTGCAAATGAAAGTTTGAAATAAGCTATAATTATATTACATATTAGTGACAAGCGACTTTTGCAGACCAGTAGAAATTTGTTTTTGATATTATGTGGTATTAAGGCTGACCTTTGAAATTTAAGATAATGAATTTCTTACTTTGCTACAAGGATATGAGTACTTTTTCCCCCCTGGAAAGCTGTTATTTTTATCTCTCTCTGCACAACTCTTACTTTTTCGTCAATATTTAACACATAATATTCTTTTCTATACCATACTGTCTTGGAATAAATTAGAAATGTATGCTCAGTATATTTATTTTTTACTTGCTGAATTTTAATACTCTGATGCCGTTGCTAATTCAAGACTATAATATTAAATTCATGTAGAAGTTGATAGTCATAGCATTTATTAAGCACTTATTGTGTGTCCAGCACCATTTCAAATTCATACATATCCATGGACTGAGTTTAAATTTGAACTCTATTACTTTAGACAAGGCTCTCTGAGCTCCTTGGTTTATTCCAGTATAAGATGGAGTTGACTATAGTGAGGTAAAAGAAAGTATTGAAATACTTCAATGAAATGACTAATCATGACTTAAGAGAATTGCTGTTGAAGCATGTTGGTAGAATATAAATTACCCTTGCAGACATGGCCATGTTTTTTTTTGCTTAACTGTACATTGTTGGAAGGGAAGATTCTACATAGGGAATATGTCCTGGCAGTCATTGGGCAGTTACAGTGATACAAAAAAAGCTGAATCAGTAAGAGATTTGAAAAAGAAATCAACAAAACTCCTTACATATAGAGTTGATGAGTCAAACACTTGATAAAATTCAAAATGCTTATGTAATGGAAATTGTCATTACTGAGAATTTTTGCAGCCCCAGAGAACAAGAGTTAATGCTATTTACAATCACTGGTCCCTTTTTTCAGTTCTCTTTTTTTTTTCTTGGCTGGTTTTTCTTGAATGATGTTCATAAAACCGGAGTCTAGCTTTGTAAGTCAGTAAATTATAGTGACTCTCAAAGATCAATCGAAAATGCTCATGTTTGCCATTTAAAGCTCATTATAATCTGCCCCCATTCCAATTTTCCACATTGCACATGACTGCTTTTTTCACTTACACTACAATCTTGTCAGCTAGGTGTTCTTGCTGTTTCTTCCACATGACCCTCCATCTCCAAGCTCCATGTTTTGGTACTGGCTATCTCTTACACCTGGGATTCATGCCCTCTGCACCTTGGCATCTTTACCTCTTAAGAGTCCACAAGTTCTTCAAATTTGTGGCCAGATACCAGTGTCTATTTTTGTAAAGCAAAACCTCTTCTAATCTTTCCAGTTGCTGTTGTCCTCCAAATTACCTTTATTTTATACGACTACACACACACACACACACACACACTCACACTCACACACAGAGTTGTCTTCTTTGTATAGTGTTAAGTTCTTGAAGGACAGGGACTGTTTCCTTTTGATTTTGTATCTCCAGCATCACAACACAGTGCTTGCTATAGGATAAGCGTTTAATGAGTACATTTTGGTTCATTGCCCTGTCTACTAAATGTGTCTTATCTAGCTCTTGGCTAGGGTCACATAGCTAGTAAGTATCTGAGGCTGGATTTGAACCCAGGTCTTCTTGATTCCTGCTTAATCACTGTGTCCTAAACTGTCCTAGAAGATGAGATAAAGAAAATAGGACACTGAGAGTCAAGAAGGGGGACACAAACAATGAGGGAATTGAAGACATAGAATAAGGGAGATGTACTGAAATAGACGTACGTAGAGAAAGTATAGGTGATTATGGTATGCTTAGGAGGTAGAACTAGCCACACAAGCAAGGTGAAAGAGATACATGCTAATGAAGGGGACACATAGGCAGAGAAGTAAACAAATATCATTGGGATAATGGGCAGAACCATGAGAGAGGGACAAAAGACTAAAGAGAAGAAGGGAAAGATAGGTTCTGGCCTAAATGTTAAAGTCCTTCTTTTCAGTCAGGGCTGTGGGTTTCAGTGTTTCTGCTCATTTTCTGTTTTCTTTAGGAATCCATTTACTCAAACCACAAATAATTCTTCAATTTTTGCTGTTTTTGGAGCACTGAGTATGATATTTAGAAAATAACACACAGCTCTTTAAGGAATTTAGTATTTAATTAGGGAGATGAGAGACCTGCATAGCTGATATTATATTGTCTGTAAGGTTTGTAAAATACTGCATGTAAAATTTTTTTCTTTGAAAAATGAGTTACAGAGACAACGTCTTAAGGCCTGGAGTGGCCAAGAAGTTTTATGACATAGATAAAAGATTGAGAGGCACCGTTTAGAATAGTGATAATCATGATAACCTAGTTGGGGACATGGGATTGGGCCAAGAACACCATGGTAAAATAGCTATAATGTTCTGCAACAGATACTTGAAGAAACAGATCCTCTTATGGAGAAAACATTTGCCCTAAAATCAAGTTTCTCTTAATTCTCTTGCCAGTTTTGTAGCTATGATTTTAAGTTGTGTAATCTTTTTATGTGTTTCCTTATTTAAAAAATACCAGTACTGGTATGGAAGCCAGGGAACTTTTGTTCTAGAATTGGCAGTGCTTCCAATCTGCATAACATTTTGCAAGTTATTTAACTTCTCTGGGTCTCTCCTTTTTTCAGTAAAAAGAATTGATTGAATTTGTTGGGCTATAAGTTTTCTGCTAGGCCTAATATTTCTTCTTAAAAGAGGTGTGAAGGGTGTATTGGAATAAATAGATAATATGTGAAAATGATTTTTTTAAAACAAGAAAGCATATTATAAATTTGTGATATTATTTCTATATAAGAGGACTATTTTTGCTTTCTGAAGCTAATAGTGCACTGGAGACTAATTTGTATGCTTTTGATTTAATTCCCTGTCTCTTGAAGCAATAACTCAACCTCATAAAGTTAACTGGTTTCAACAGTTAATCTTGGAACTTCTCTCTGTCTGATTGTTTTATTTATTTTTTTAACCTTTCTACTTCTACCACCATCTCCCCATCACAGTGCTCCCCGTACCCCCACCTGGCTGCATTTCCGTGCAGAGACTATTAATAGAAACTGGTAAATTATAATATGTTCTGGATGTTTTATTTGCACAATGAGAAAAATTGAATTTATAATTAGGTGATTTAAAGAGGTAGTAGTTTGTGTTCGAGTAAAATTTGGTCTCCATTTTATACTTTTTTTAAAAGTAAATTTGCTAGTACAAGTCATCAGTATTCTTGAAAAAAGAAATACTTGCATACTCATTTTTGAGTTCAGTTTATAGTTGAACTGCTTAATGCTTTGTGCTGGTACTGTGTGGACAAGGGCTAAACAAATAGATGTGATTTTGTTTCCTAACGAATTAGTATTTGTAGATCAGTTGATAATTTTCTGTTTTGCTCTTTGTTTCTTTCACTGATGATAGAAACTTTGTATTTCTGCAGTAAGTTGTTGTTTTTAATAAACTACTGTCAGAACCTTGTGCTTGCCTATTCAGTATCACTTTTTATCCTGAACTTATTTCAAAAATATAAAATGATATTTGGCCCTATACAATAAACAAAATTCACTGAAAATGGAAGGTAGGGGGAATGTGGGAGGAAGAGAAGAAATTTATTTTTGTAGCTGTATTACTAAGAATTTGATGGTAAATGAATATTGATGGTATAGAAAATGTTCAAGGAGAAAGGTTATAGGCATGTAATTTTCAGTGTGGACTGGTCAGTAAGCAATAATGTGTCCATCTTTTCCTTGGTGTCCAGAACATCTGCAGTTTTCTTTAATTTAGAAATTCCTTAACTTGTAAGGAGGTGTCACCTTGAAGTGCCTGTTTATAAAAGCACAGACACGGTGTAGCCTCTAGTAGTTCTGGTTTAAGATTTTGCTGCTGCTGAGAAATTAATCACCTTTAAAGAAGCTAAAGGTTGTTACTTGAAGTAATTTACTGTAATGACTCTCAACATTTTAACTTTTTGAAGGCTCATTTTTTGAATAATTTAATCAGTGAAAGGGGACCCTCTTGGTTTGATTTCATCCTTATATCTTCAAGTAGAATTTGTGTGCCTTTCAAGTGAATGCTTTTCTGTTCCAATTTTATTATTTCTGACCTTGGGAGTCTGTATTGTGTAGTGAATACATAGCAAGCCTTAGAGACAGGAAGACCTGGGTTCAGATTCTGCCTTTGACTCATACTATATTGCTTTTGTGTCACTAACCTTTCAGTGATCCAGACAACTCTGAGAAGACATTGCAGTGAAGGGGTATCTGTATGCATTGATAAAGAGAATTTCCTCTTCAGGGAGTCTCTTATAACAGTGAAATCACAGGTTCAGTCCCTTTCTCACTGTTTAACACTGTGCTGTATAATTGAGTCCCCCTTGGGAGATACAGGATGGCACAGTAAGGAGTACTGGATTTAGTCAGAGCCTGCCTAGGTAAATGTCCTAGCACTGTGCAACTTTGGGTGGCTTTCCGCTTAAGCTTTGGGAGGCTCACTTTCCTCATGTCAAAAATGAAGGGTTGCCTTCCTCTCTTTACCCTTCCTGTGATTTCATCTGTTTTGAGAATTTCTTTTGAGTAATTCCTTCTGTCAATGAAAATTTGTAACTGCTTTGTGATTTATAGCCTTATAGCATTGTGGCATGGGTTGGGGATGGTCGTAAGATGTTAAATGACTTACCCAGGGATCATGTAGCCCAGATTTCAGAAGCAGAACTTGAAAAAAGCCTTTCTGACATAGCTGCTTGATTCTGTATTCACCACATAATGCTCTTCTCATCCTAATACTCTTACATCCATCCATGAAGCCTAAAACGTCCTCTCCAGTTCTTATGATGAACAAAGTCAACAACAAACCAACATGGCTGTTTTCCCACCATCTATAGACATTTAACCACTCCTGTGAAAGCTGATGCTTCTGGGCGTATTTAATCCAATAAGTTATAGCATCTGTTTCACATGGGAAAAAAGATTTCTAATATGCCTGCTCAAGTTGTGTGTTATAAAATAATGGGCTATTAGAGTTATATTAGGTACAAGAATGTCAGTGCCATAAATAATATTAATATTTTAAAGTATAAAATGCTCTTTTTTAATCAGTTGCTGATTATTCACTTCAATTAATTTACTGCTGCTATATGCTATGCATCTTCCCCTTCTAGACTTCCTGGGAACTGATCATTTAATGCCCTCAAAATCACACCAGTTCTACCATGTAGTGTATATACCTGATCTTTCCATCTTTTTTTAAGTTGCAGTTTTACTTCTTTATGAGCATATCTGGGATTATGATGTTAAAGTGCAAATATGGAGACTCCACCACCTGAAACAAATGACTTGTTATAAAAGCTTTGCATATCTTTTTTTTCTAACATTTTCCTCCATAAGATTTTCCAACCAAGCTTGTATTCCAAACTGTTCTTGGCTACGATGTCTTAGGAAGAAGATCAAATGTTTGCTAGCCAGGGTTCTTTTTTGTTCTCTTTTATGGCAATTGATTTACTTTGTTAAGGAAAATGGTGGTGATCTATGGTTAGTGTTTGTTCTCATTCATTTCCAATTTTTTTGTCTTCAAAAGTTTTTAGGAAATAGGTCAGGATGGAGTTGTTGTATGCCGTTTCTTCCTTTTTTATTCTCCTGGCTTGGTATTAATTTTAGTCTGTACTCTTATAAATAAGTCACCATTCTGAATACAAAGCCAGCTGGTGTTTGCTGTGTATGTAAATATTTAGTAATTTCCTACCTGCTCTATTCTAATAGATTGTATTTTTTGTGATATTATTTGGTATTCCCCATATATAGAACCTTGAGGCTCTCTTCTTTAAATTTCATTATACGTACTCCTGAGGTTTCTGTGTAGTCTACAAGACTTTGGCCACTCTTGTTTCTTTTTTCTGAATGTATTTTCACTGTCTTCCCCTGTACTCACCTTTTGTACTAAAGTTATTGAGTATTAATATATACATGAATTTAATTTGGAGGATTTTATAAAATTAAATTTATTTCAACAATGTTTTATTGAATTCGCATGATATGCTTAGTACTTGTGTAGTCTGGGAATTCAAAGATAAATGAAAAGGCTCCTCTCTGTAGGGAGTTCAGATTCTCCCATGTCTTGAAGGAGAGAAGGGAAAGAAGCACCTGCGTGGTTAAACCTATACAACAATATTAAGAAGGAATACAGAGGAATTGTAGGACTGGTGGATGAGCACTTATACCTGAAGGAAACCAGAATGGCATTCCTATAGAAAGCAGAAATTGAAGCAAGGTAAAATGAGGAGTAAGGGGGGAATGTGTGATCATTTTGTACATAGAGATTGGAGCTGTGTATAGGTTTTTTGTTTCCTTTTTCTTTTCATTTGATTTTGACACATAAGCTTCAATGTTGGTCTTTTTGTGAATGCTTATGATGAGCAAATGTCCTGTGAAATGATATTTCCTATCAGTTCTAGGTGGTGCTGTGGATAGAGCTCTGAGCCTGGAACAGAGTTCAGATTTGGCCTTAGACACTTACTAGCTGTGTGACCCTGGGCAAGTCACTTAACCCTATTTGCCTTAGTTCCTCATCTATAAAATGAGCTGGAGGAGATGACAAAACAGTCCTTTATCTTTGCCAAGAAAACCCCTAATGGGTTC
Organism: Notamacropus eugenii; assembly: GCF_028372415.1. Classification (NCBI taxonomy): domain Eukaryota; kingdom Metazoa; phylum Chordata; class Mammalia; order Diprotodontia; family Macropodidae; genus Notamacropus; species Notamacropus eugenii. Next base: position 281,769,214 of record NC_092877.1, read on the forward strand.
ATGAAGAGTTGGTCACAACTCAACAACAATAGCAAACAACAACAAAATTGTAGACATACAGTAAGACCAATTCCTTTCTTTTCTGTCTTGTTCTTCTATTTAACTTCAACTTTTTTCCTTTTGGTTTCATTTATATTGAGACTAACAAGAGGAAGGGGAAGGCAATAAGCATTTCTGTACCTCTTATTATGTGCTACACACTGTGCTAAGTGTTTTACACCCTGAGGGGGATGCTATAATCATCCCCTTTTGCAGTTGAGGAAACTGAGGCAAACAGAGATTGAGTTGCCCAGGGTCACACAGCTAGTAAGGGCCTGAGGCCAATTTTGAATCAGATCCAGTACTTTAGTCATTGTACTGCCCACTGCCTCTGGACAGAGTGGATATGATCTATTTGCCCTTGTATTTTGTCCCTTTGTTGGTTATTAGACAAAGACCAATATTTAGAGTTACGTTAACATAACAGATAGGTTAATGTTTAACAGTAATTCAAAACTATGTGATTCTTCTCCTTTCTCACCTTCATCTCTTTTCTTTCCTTTGCTTTCCTCTCCTCTTTCACTTCTTTCTCCTCCCCCACCCCCCAACTTTACTCTTCATGACTACTTCAAAAGGGGACAAGTAGGATTGAATTCTATTTTGTAGTTTTCTTTTCCTTATGGGTTTCTTATGGCTGAAGAATTCGTTACCAAGTAGCTATAAGTAGATGCTAAGCTAGTTAGATACTTGAAGTGTGTGTGTGTGTGTGTGTGTGTGTGTGTGTGTGTGTGTGTGTGTATGTCTATGTCTATGTCTGTTATGTATTGGGTTGCCAGGACCATAGTTGACTCTTTTCCCTAGTGGCAGAAGCTTCTGGATCTTGTTCTAATCCCACTTTTTTTTTTTTTAAAGTAGGCTCATTGTTACTTTGTGATACAGGGGATTGTATAGGATTTCTTCAAAGCCATGGAGTGATTATAATAAAAATAACTTACATAAGTTATTTAAGGTTTAAAAAATGATTTTTCTGCATCAGACTTGTAGCAAAAGTAGTACAGGTATTATTTCCATTTTATAGATGAAGCTGAGGCTCACCGGTGAAATGACTTGCCCAAGATAACATAACTAGTAGATGTCAGAGGTGGGATTTGAAGGCATGTTCCTTGACTCCAAGTCTAGTGTTTATTCCCCTCTACTGTAAGTAGATTACATATCATTTTAGGCTTATCTGAAACATTTGTAATTATTTTTATCATATTATGTTTTTCAGTTGGGTGGAAAACTTTGGACATGAAGGTCTTGGGTTATTGCTGGATATTTTGGAAAAACTGATTAATAGCAAAATGTAAGTATTATTGACATTATTTTATCTGTATATGTAAATCCAGTTATCACAGTATTTCTCATGTCATTCCAGCCAAGAAAAAATTGTGAAGAGGAGTCAGCACAAAGTCATACAGTGTTTGAAGGCTTTGATGAACACAAAGGTAGGAGAGTCTCAGAAAGTGGTTGTAGAAATGTGAGTAATAGTTAACTCACGTTTTGTTATCCCAGATCATTTGTCCATTATTAATATGATTTAATAATTCATCTCTAAATTTTCACTTAAATATAGTTGGTATGTACTTTATTATTTGTTATTATTTAATTATGTCCTGTTAACATGTTTATTTCACATATCAGAGGTACCTGGGAATAAATTGATTCACTGTTGCTTTTCCAGTATTTTAACTTTGAAAGTTAATGCAAATTCCGTTTTTTTTAAATGTAACAGTGAGTAAAATCAACTAAAGCACATTTCTTCAGTTCCCACTAGTGATGTTTGTTATATGTAGTATTATTTAAAAAACCAAACCTAAGTAGACTAGCAGGCTTGTTTTTTTTTTTTTTTCAGAGACATTGATCTAGCTGTTGAATGAACACAGTAGTATGGGTACAGGTTGCTCTGCTCAGCGTTCAGTCAGCCATCTTCAGAAATCCCAATTCCTGCTAAAGGACACTATTTGCTAGCTCTTCTGCTGACCCAGAAAGTCCTTTGGGATGAAACTTTTAATGTTTTTAGGGCCAAGGTCTTTATCTGCTAGGCTGTTCCACAATTTGAGGGAAAATGCTGTTATTGGGTCTTTATACGTTTCTTCACAGCCTGTTATTCTTTTCTATAAAAAAAGGTTCCTCTATGATGCATAGTTTGTACATCTACTTTTCTGCTTAGTGCCTTACACATAGTATTTTAATAATTGCTTGCTGAATTGAATTTACTGCTTTAGTTTATTCTCACTGATCTGTCTTTCCCACACTGTAGACATGAGACTGAAAAGAGACATTTCTTTTCCTTTTAAATCCTTTAATCACATCTTTGTCTTAATCTCTGATTTCTCTGATTGACTGTAATATGACAATAACAATCATATTTCATCTTTATCTCAGAATCATTCCAGTTTGATAATAAATGCTTAGGATGCATATTATTTATGATTATAATAAGCCATTCTGATTAGATAACATATGCTCCCAAGGAGAGACTGTGCTTAAATTGTGTGTTACCTTTTGCTCCATTAATTTGTGAGACTTTCCTAGCGTCACAGGCATTGTACTGAAAATCATCATGGCCTTAGTAGTTCTCTCATATTAATCATGTCTAGTCAGTTATTAGACAAGAATTGTAGTAGCAGTAACTCTACCTTCTAGGTTCTCATTTTTGTGTCCCACTCTGTTTCCCTACTTTGCTACCTATACTGCCGTAGTAGTAGTAATGTCTTATAAGGACATTACTACTGTTGTAGTAGTAATGTTGTCTGTTTTACTTCTGTTGTCTGTTTTACTTCACCCAGTCTGTTTTTCACACCATTGTAGATGCAGTACAGTGCTCTCCATAGAATATGTGCTGAATTAATTAGTATTGCTTTCATAAAATCCAGATAGTCTCATTCTTTTGATTAGGTGAATTCTACCACTTGGCTATACCTCCCCTCTCTTTATTTATTTATTTTTGGTCTTTGTACTTTTAGTGCCTATCCTGTAGTGGGTGTTCCATAAATGTTTATTGATTTTCAGTTGTGTTGGAGGAGACAGCATGGTACAGTGAAAAGGTCACTAGGTGTTTGGTCCCAAGACATCAATTTGAGCCTGGGCTCTTTAATTTACTGTCTTAGACACCATGGGCAGGAAAGTCACGACTTCTTTGAGTTTTAATTTCCTTGTATATAAAATGGGGAAAAGAGGATGGTTGTTGTAAGAATCAAATCACACAAGGTAAACCAAAGATTTTGTAGCTCAAACATACGATATTAGTGTAAATTTAAAAAATAATTACTACTGTACTTAAAGTAGGATTTTCATCTTTAGCCAGTGTACATGGTTCTTGCTCAAAAGATAGTACTTTTTTTGTTTATTTTGTCTCCTTAGAGTTTGTGGTAGAACAAGAGCAAAAATGAAGATTAGCCTATATGTTATTCAAAAACATCTAAATCTACTTTGGATGACTTTTTAAAAGTGAGAATTTTAATATTTTTGTTTTCAAAATATTTTAGTATGGTTTGGAAAGAATTATGGGAGAAGAAAAGTGTCTGTCATTATTGGCCAAGGCCATGGACCCCCAACAAGCCAACATGATGGTGGATGTTGTTAAACTTCTTTCTGCAATATGTATTGTTGGAGAGGAAAATGTGTAAGTATCCCATTTAATTATATATAACACTTTACAACAATTTAATCATTTTATTTTATTAGAACAGCAATTTAAATTTTTTAATTGATTTAATAATTTAACAATGAATAAATAATTATTAAATTTATCATTCAAATTATTGTATTAATTATGAAATTAAATGAGTGATTAAATTAATTTTGTTCATTATAAAATTGATAAATTTTTACACCTCAACCTTTCTCTTTTAATTTGATTTAAAGTAATTTATGCTTGAATATGCTTCTTTAATTTTTTTAGATTTGTGTGATATCATATGGCTAATATTTTTTGTATAGTTATGATATGCTTTAAATAAAGTTGTTAGACATCTAAATGCTTGCTTTTTTATCTTAATTTTTTTTTGCCAGGTATTATCTGCTTCTAATATCTTGAAATGGAAATACTTTTGTCATTGGTTTAACATAATATATATTTTGAATGTGTAAGCTGGTATAACTTTAAGTAACTTCTAAGTAACTTTAACTTTAAATACAATATTATTCAGAAACCTGAATTAGAAGAAATATTATGGAAATATTAAATTTTATTAGCCTGTGGTGTAGCATGAAAAGCCCCTATTCATCACTAAGAATTTATAAAGAATTAATACTTACACTGATAGAAGAATAATCCTAACTATGATCTTTGAATATGTTAGACACCACATTAGAGAAATTCCACTTCAGAAAGAACAACTCAATGGTTTTCTTTTTATAAGAAGATATTTAGATTGCACAGAGAGAGCTATAGATCCAATTTCTTTTTTTTTTTAAGATCCAAGATAAGACCATGGCACTCTTATTGATTCCCCAGAGTAATATAATTTCCAATTTAGCAAATTTTTCTCAGAATTTAATTGTTTGACTTGTTTTGATGATTTATTAAAAAAATTGCAAATGTGTGATTTAGATAGTTTTGCTACCTTTTTGGTTGGATATGTCTTAGACTCAGGATATTATAGCTGAAGAAATGTATCAGCAATGTAACAGTGAAATCAAATGTGAAAACTCGTGTTACAAATTGTAAAATAGAAACTCATCAAAAAATCAAGAAGAAATTGACATAGCATAATGGATGATTTTATCATGTATTGTTAGCAAAGGTGAAATTTGAACTAGGGTCTTCCGATTCAAAATCCAGTACTCTCTGCTATTTTATCTGTGCCATGAAGTGTGGAACATCTGAGTCTAGAAATAAAATACAAACTGTTGTTATAAGAAATTTTCTATTTTGTGTATATACTTAACAGTTTTTATTCTAAAAAGTTAATCATTTGCTTTCTATATAAGAAAGTTTAGTTATAGTTTAGTTAGATTTAGTTAGATTTAGTTATATCAGATCATTTTTTGCCAAAATGTCTATTCTGTAAGTGCTCAATCAATTTAATGATACATTTTAATTGACTAAATTTCAGTTTAATAATACAAATAATTGATTTATAATTTTAATAGCCTTGAAGAAGTTTTAGAAGCCTTAACTACAGCTGGAGAAGAAAAAAAAATTGATAGGTTTTCTTCGATTGTAGAAGGTCTTCAGGAAAATTCTGTTCAATTGCAAGTATGTGTTTTATTTCTATTTTAAAGGGTAAAGATTTCTATTTTTGCCTCTACAAAATTTCAAGTTTTTCTTTTCCTAGTAAGTTTCTATTTGAAATATAGTAGATAAGCTTAATATAGTAAGTTTTTTTGAACATTTTGCTTTGGCATGCAAAGTAATTTTTTGACATGTGTCTGACTTGTGGGACTATCCCACTTTTTAATGACAGTCTTGACCCCTAAAATAATCAGTCAGAGTAATAATGGATAAAACATTAGGCCTTATTTATCATCTTTTATCTCATATCAGAGAAGGACGTGGAAGAAGCAGGGACAAGGGAGAGGAGTTGAGGGTAAATGTTACTGTTGTCTCTTAGGCCCTTATACAAAGGGGAAGGAGTAGAGATATAGTTAAGCTGAAATCACTGAAGGGAGGTTGCCAGGTCCTACCAGCAGGAAGAACAGGATTCATTAATGGTGCCACTTGAAGCTCCTCTTGGACTTGGTACATCCAGATTATAACAAAGTCTTCTTAGTCTTGGATTTTATCACTTCCATATTGTGGCAATTGATTTGTTCCATAGTGTTTATAGATTTTATATAAATGGGAAATCTTCTCACGTTAGGTTTCATAAGCAGTTTAAGAGTATGTAAAAACTCACATTTAGATAGTGCTTCAGAGTTTGCAGAGTATCTTGCTTAATATAACCCTATGATATAGATAGTACAAATGCTATGCCTATTTTACAGATAAGGGATCTGAGGTTTTGAGGGGTGAATTGAATTGTCCATCATCATATTGCTAACATAGCAAACTAAGGTCTTTTGATTAATTCAAATCTTCTGTCCACTACACACATGTGGTAGAATTTCAGTAGATTAAAGGACTAGAGAGTTGTTGGGCAGAGGATAACCTAGACATGGAAAGTAATGAAAGCTAATCGTGGGAGACAGAAAATGTGCGACTTGGGGGAGGGAGAAAGTGATGGAAGAGATAGACACATATGGTCCAGTTGTCTGGAGCTTGTAACAACAAGCACCCTAGCATACCCAGGATGGATTCTAGCACAGGTTCTTAGATTTGCTTTACTAGGAAAGATAGCTGGGGTCAACAATCTTTTTTAATTATGTTCATTAGTTTAGGGGAAAAGTCAGCACCCTGACCTTCAGAGAAAATACAAACAGAAAATATAAGCAGAGAAATAAAGACCCACAGAATGTGTTTTACTGTCTGAATCAAAGCAGTTTTTCTATACATTTTACATACATCCCTGAATCGAGAGAGCCTTTACATCTGAGCAGTTGGGGAGTATGAACATATGGCTAATCAGGGTCTCAACCAGAAAATCACAAGGCCCTTCTCATAAGCGAGCTCCTAAAACAAAATACCAACTCAGAGTATATATACACTTCTTAGAGCCAGAAGGCATCACAGCCCTCATGACTCAGTGCCTAATCAACTTAGTACCAAAAGGTGTGGAAATCTTCCTACAAGGAAGTCTCCCCTAAGCAAGTTTCCCTTACTGGGCTCCACATGAGGCCTGTTAATGAGCGGGGAAGATCTTATATTCCATTAACATTACAGATCTTAGATTATATAGAGTGGTTTTTGACATAAGAATGAAAAAACAGAGTGGTACCAGATTGTAGAGGGCACTGAATGGCAGGATAAGACATCAGAGCCTTTTTCAGATTTTTCTAGGGAGCCATTGAAGGATTTTGAATAAAGTGAAATGACCAAATCTCTGCATAAAGATTAAGCTGGCATGGATATGATTGTTAGAGTAGAGGATAGAGTGAAGGGAGAAGGAGCATTTAGCAGGTTTTATTACAGTAGCCCAGGAGCGTAATGAGGACTGATGGGAGGGACTCAAGAAATATCTGGGAAAAGAAAGTGGGCTTTCAGGATAGGATTTGGCAGATGAAGGAGAAGTAAGTCAAAGATAGCATCAAGAATGACTAGTATGAAAATGTTTACATCATTGTATATGTATAACCTAAATCTGATTGCTTACTGTCTTGAAGGGGGAAGATTAAGGAAGGAGGGAAAGAGAATTTGGAACTCAAAACTTTAAGAAAACCCACACAAGTGTTAAAAAAAATTGTTTTAACATCTGATTGGGGAAAAATAAAATATGTTAAATTAGAAAAAATTTTAAAACCTATTATAGCTATAAAAAAGGAATGGCAAACTATATTGCATTATCTTCCCGATCAAAAGAAGTGTTTCAATGCAGTTCCTTAATGAGGTAGGAGTGCTGTTGATATTACCATTATTGGGAATGGGGATTTAAAGTGGACATCATTTGTATTTTTGAATTATTGCGTTGCTAAGTATGCAATGTAATAAAAGTAAAAAGGAAGAGGAAAATGGTAACACCAAGGTTTGGAACAAAGAAGACACTGTAAGTAGTATGTAAATGGCTGACAGAAATTTGAAAGGAGGGGATAGGTTTTAGGGAAATAATATGATTAGTTTGGGACCCATGGAATTTGAAGATACCAATGGAATGTCCAGGTGGATATAGTGATAGGTATTTGAAAATATGAGTGTGGAGCTTCCTTCTGAGAGAATACTAGTGTTAAAAATGATTGATTGTAAGGCCATTTAATGCACCAGATATTATTAATCTATGGAACACCAGAGGACACACCAAGTTTGGGGAAACAATTCCTGCCTTGTTAACCTTACAGTGTAATAAGAGAATTTGATATAATCACCATTTTCTCTAATGCAAAATGACATATAAGTAAATTAGAAAGTTAAAATGCATTTTTCACTGTAGCAGTAAGGTTAAATAATGTTTAGGTGCTCAGGTTAGCTCACAAAGGCATATTAATCCAAGTAATCCATATTGTATCCATAATGCAATGCAAAGTAGTATAAAACAATTGAAAACCACTATTTATAATATGACCTTAAGTACAATAGTACTGAGCAGTATCTGATGAGAAGTCAGGTACTAGAAATCCCATAATCCCCTCCATCTCATACCCCCTAACCCCAATAAAACAAAACAGAAACATTCATACTCAACATGACACAATGCCTGTCCCCTATTCCCCCTAACCCGCCCAAGTCTATTGACAATTGACGTATCTCTTGGTCCAGTGTTAACTAGCCAGTGACGAATAAATATCCTTTCTCCAACTGGGAAACTGTTTTCAATAAGTCAGTACAAAGAGCCGATAAGCATGCTTATATTAGAATGTAATAAACACCACCTCATTCCCTAGCTTAAGTGTCGGTACCAACTTATTGCCTACAGGATAAAATATAACCCTCTCTATTTGTCATTTAAAGCCTTCCACAATCTGACCCAGCCTATCTTTTCAGGCTGTTTATGCAGTATTCTCTCTTGGGCACTCTCTGCTTCAGAAAAACTGGTCCATTTACTGTTCCTGAACATGACATTCTATTTATTGCTTCTGTTCTGGTTGTTAGACATGCCTTCTCCCTTCTTTTTTCCCTCACCCCCTTGAGGACTTGACACAAATACCATCTCCTTCAAAGACTAGTTATTTTCGCTTCCCACTGAGAGTATGAATGTGTATTCACATGAGAAAAGTACCAAGGACACCCTAGATTAGTTTAGGAGATAATAACCATGCTAATGACATCTGACATTTAAGTAGCATTTTTAAGTTTTGCCAAACAGCTTTACATATATTTCCTCAGTTAACTCTCACAACTGTGTGAGGTAAATAGTATAGTTTGTATCCACGTTTTACTGAGGGAAAACCTGAGGCTTAGAGAATTGTCAGTTGATTTGTGATCACACAGCTATTAAATGTGAGAGGTAGGACCTGAACCTCCATCTCTGTTCTCTCCACCCTAGTGAAGAGTGAACCAAATCTTGGTTCTTTTTCTTTTTTTTCTTTTCTTTTTTAAGATCTTTTTGCAAACATAGGTCAGATGCAAGTGGTTTGATAGATAAGTGGGAAGAGAGAGATTAGAAGCAAGAAGGGTACACACAGCCTTTTTTAAAAGAAAGAAATTTGGCTGTGAAGTGAGAAATATTACATTGATTTTGGGGGGTGGTAGAGCAATGAATGGTTTCGGGTTCCTCCCTGCCGCCCCCAGAATATAATTTGTGCATATTTGTAGCAACCGGGAGAGAGGAAGTAGGTGAGGAGAGAATGATGGATGAAGTGGAGGGGTTGGCCTGGGTAAGGAGAAGGGCCGTATTTCCTCAAGTAGAATAAAGGAGGAGAGAATACAGAATGATAGAGTTTTTGTGGGGTAGAATTGTAAAGAGGGAGCCCATGACATATGACTGATTTTTCTTTGTGAAGTGATAGGAGCTGTCCTCTGGTGAAAGTCAGGACATAGTTTCAGGAGCTTGATGGAGGTCAGAGGGCAAAGTCAGTTGATTGGGAACTGGTTAAACAAATTGTTATATGTTAATGTAATGGGATATTATTTCATTGTCAGAAATGATGAATGTGAAAAGTTCAGAGGACCATTTCAAGATTTACATGAAATGATACAGTGATGTAAACAGACTCAAGAAAGCAATACACACTATGACAACAACAATAATCACTACCATTTATTATAGTGATTTTAAGGTTTGCAAAGTGCATTACAAATGTTGTCTCACTTAGTGTACTTAGCATAGTGCTTGACAAATAGTAGGCACTTTATAAATTCTAGTTATATGATTGACAAATGTAAATAGAGCAAGAATTTGAAAACCTCATTGTTGTTATTGTTCTTTGACTATAAAAACATTTTATTAGGGAGAACAAACTACAGCCTTAAAAATTCTCCAAAAAGTTGTCTCCATTGCATGTCAAAATTTATGAGATTTCTTGAAATATGTAACAGCAGAGGTAACCTTGTTTTACAAGCCCTCGATCATTAATATCACACAATGCATAAAACAAAGTTACATATCCTTGCCAAAGGAAATAATAAACTATCGTGGAGGAAACCTAGTGCAGAATACAAAACAGAGAGTGTGGTGAGGGGCTCCATGTGCTGTTTGCAGAAGTCATTGGGATGATGATATCAAGCCCTGAAACCTTGGAAAGACTCCTAAATGAGATGTAGCTCTATTTAAGTGACTTTATTATCCACACAGGAAAAACCAAATGGACGAGTAATGATTAAGTCTCAGAATATTTGGATGGAAACACTATTTTATCCATCAGTACATATATCTTAGACAGTCCGTGATTTGGACCTTGTTTTGAAGAGGAGGAAAAGCATTAGGGTAGATTGCCTTTGGAAAATGTCAGAGTACTTTGAGCAGTTTCATGCTTCTTTAACAAGCACAAGGCTCTATCTCTCAGTGCTGCAATGTTTTTCAAGTGATGATGTATGTATGGTAGTGAATCATAGAACTCAATAATTTTTGAGTTGAAATTGAGGTTACTCCGAAGGATGGTAGGCACTTAATAAATGTAGATCAGTGGATTCTTTGTGCATCTGCCCATAGGACATTTCTATCTGGATATGATTCTAGTATCTTAAATTCAAGATGTCCCAACCCAAGCTAATTTATATTTCTCTCTGCACCTCTTCTTTTAAAACAGTTTCCTTATTTCCTTATTTAAAACAGTATTCCTTATTTGTTGTTCCACATATCCTACCTTTCATATTCATAATATGAAAATTTTATTAATATGAAAATTTCTGCCATCTTTGTTCCTGTCATAGCTGTTCATTTACCACATCATGGCTATTACACTTCTGCATCACCTTTTTCCTTTCATTTATTGTATTTCCATGATAATTTCCTAGTATAAACTCTTGTTATCTTTTACCTGGACTATCGCAATGGATTTCTAATAATTCTTCCCCTCCACTAGTCTCTCTTCTTAAATTAAAGAGATATATATATATATTTTTTTCGTGGATCTCCTTTTGTTTCTTTATCACCTATCTTTCTCAATGTATGACCCATGTCCTTCTCAGGTAACTGTCCATTATAACAAAGAAGAAGACAAAAAGTAGAAAAAAATTAAAGTTAACCAACTCATTGAAAGTTGAGATGATATACTTTTTCTCTATCTTTGATTCCTTAGCTTTGTGAATAAGTCTGGGGAGAGGTAGCTTTCATGTGTCTTCTTTGGGGCCGGGTTTAGTTTTAATTTCTCAGCATTCAGTTTTGATTACTTTGTTTTTGTTGTTATTTTTATTTGTACTATTGAAGAGTGTGTATACATGCACACACACACACACACACACACACACACGTTTTCTTCATTCTGCTTGCTTTACTTGGGATCAGTTCATGTAAGTCTTCCCATGCTTGTATATGTAAATTATATATTGTATTTATTATTTCTTATCACACAGTAATATTCTTTTACAGTCATGTGCCATAGCTTGTCCGGCCACTTTCTAGTCAAAGGGCATCTACTTTGTTTCCTCTTCTTTAGTACTATAACAAAAGACTGCTAAAAATATTTTGGGGGTGTTTGGGCCTTTTTTGTCATTGACTTCCTTGAGATTTATGTCTAGCAATGGAATCTGTGAATCAAAGTCTATAGATAAATTTTTTAGGTTTAATTTCCCATTACACCTTCCTCTTAACCACCAAACAATATTTGTAATACATATGAACAGTTGAAGTAAATTATAACCCAAGCCATGTTTGACAATAATCAGGCTTCATCCACAGTTCTATGAAGTTATGATCTCTATTATTCTGCCCCAACTTTGACCCCTTCTGATTTACCCCTCATACTCCTATAAGAATAGTTTTCTTTATGTTGGATCTTACTTTTACTTCTCTGCTCATCAGTGTTCAGTGCCTTTTAATTGCCTCTTTAGTAAAATTCTCTTCTCTTTCCCCATTTTATCCTGTACTTATGCTCATTACTCCCTTACGTGGAGTTCCCCTGAATGTGGAGACTTGGTCTTATCTAAACATTTCTCTTTTCCTGACCACTACTGTGCATACAATAAATATGGAACAAATGATTTTTAATGCTTGATCCTCTTGTTTTAAACCTTTTCCTGGAAGTTGTTATTTAAGTAAGATTTTTTTTAAAGTCTTTAAAACTGTAGTCATCATATACCCTAATTTTACTATATTTGCATTTTTATATTTATATATGGAAACTGATTTTTTGAATGATTATTAGAAAAATAATTTTGTCTTTCATTTTTAAACTAAAACTTTTAGCTATATGAATAGCAGAGGTAAATCTTTGTATGAGGTTGAATTTGAACTCATATGTTCCTGACTCCAGACCTCATATTCTATCCACTGTGCCATCTAGCGACCCCCATGTTTAGATTTAGTTTTCACTAAAATATTTTACTTAAAATTAGGGTCCTATAATGAAAGTGCAACTTCTGCAGCTTTTGAAAAAAATAGATATTTTAATTTTGTCCTTGTAACAGTAATTCTTTTGATATTTTCTATTGTAGGTAGCTTGTATGCAACTCATCAATGCCCTTGTAACATCTCCTGATGACTTAGACTTCAGACTTCATATTAGAAATGAGTTTATGCGTTGTGGATTGAAACAAATACTGCCTGTAAGTGCCCTGTAGGTTCTCTATATTACTAGTAGTCTTAGGACCTGTTTATAGTCTTAAAAATTGAGTTTTTGTTAAAATATTTGTATTTTTAATGAAAAAAATTATTGAGGATTCCCCAAAGAACTTTTGTTTATGTGAGCTATATCTATTGATATTTAGCTTATTAGAAATTACAACGTCTTAGTATTATTTTGAAAATATTTTTTCATCTAGAAAATACTTAGATGATTTTGGGGATACCCAACAGTCCTCAGAATATACTAACAGAAATATTGTATTTAGCAGACTACTTGAATGGAAAAAGAATTAGATAAAAAGCCTCTCTGAAAAAACTCTGATAGAATATGAAGACGTATATGAAAATCAGTTTTTGAAATGTGAACTAAGATCTTTGTTCTTTAGAATTTAGCAATTTTTTTGCTAGAAATGGACAGTTTAGGCCAGCTCAATTATAATCACCCAAAAATGATTTTTAAAAATAGTATTATTTTTATAATTGTTTAATACCATCTTTTGAAAGAATGCTTTACCCAGAATTACCTACCAATGATTTCTGCTTAATTTTGTTGCAGAATTTGAAACATATCAAAAGTGATAGTCTAGATATCCAACTTAAAGTGTTTGATGAACATAAGGAGGAAGATTTTATTGAATTCTCTCATCGTTTAGAAGATATTAGAGCTGAACTTGAATATCCTTTTTTATTGAAATGAATTTTTTTTTGAACATGAAAAACCAGAATTTTAAAGACAGTTGCTATCTCTGAGAAATGAAATTTAAATCTAAACAAATGCAGTAGAACCTTTATAAAATAACAATTGAGTAAGAACCCTAAGAATGAGACTCATGTTATATTATACTTTTAATCTATTGGTTGTTGTATTTGTGGAATGTTATCTGACTGATCATATATGTGGCCCCTCAAGAGAAAGGTCCTTAATTGCAAAATGTCAAAGTATCTAAATGTATACAATGATGAGTTGGTCTATAACCAGGTTTTAATGTACATTTGTTTGACATAAATAATTAAATTTTATTAGTTAAAAAAATACAGTACTGTTATCACGTATATTATACTTCATATTTTATAATCTGTATGTTATAATTTATTAATTTGTTCTGTTCCTTAACTGATTTACTGAAGTGAATGATGTTTACAATATGTTATGGAACACAGTAAAGGAAACCAGAGCAGAAGGATGTTTTCTTTCTATACTTCAACATCTTTTGCTTATCAGAAATGATTATTTCATACGGTAAGCCAACTCAGACTAACAGTCTGTACCTTTATTTGTGTAACTTGTTATTTTCTAAAATTAGGTGATAAATTTAGGTAGTTGAACCTTTATCTCCTTATTTATATAAGTTCTAGATTAGTTTTTTAGTTCTCATGTGCTTTAGATGACATTTTTAAAAGTTAAGATGTTGAATGCTAGACTATTATATGTTATTGTCATTCAGTGGAGACTTAAGTTCATTGAAGTTCCTTTCATTTGAGAAACCATACTTGAATCTAATTACTAGTGGAGCATGTGTTTGTCAGAGCTTGTATTTTTTTTTCGGGTCTGCCATCATGTTCACATTTCTGTGTGCTGATTCTAAAGTGTAGTTGGCAATATTTTCTTAAGTAATTTTCAAGTTTCCAACCAGGATCTCTTTATGCTGTATATTAATATAGTGGCCAAATTTTTTTTTGTTCAACTCATATCAAGACTTCTATTTTGTGTTTTTTAAAGTAGTAGAAAGTTTTTTAAAAGGTATTTTCTCCTATTATTGCCTGTGTCCATTCAAAATTTCATCACAGAATGGATGTAATTTGTAGTTCTTTATTTTTTTCACATCTAAGTTTATTTTTAGAAATGTGAATCTTTAGATTACTTGAACCCTTTTTGAAAGTGTTGGCAATTATGATTTTCATTTGCAGATATTTTGGCCAGCTATGTTTGCTGCCACTGAATTGGCTAGAACCTGATACTTATTCCTGCTCTCATGACCCAGTTTGTGTAGCTACCACCAGATTAGATTCAATCGTTAGTGAACACATGCTTAAATGGTTCATGAATGAACGAACTTATTGCATGCAAAGTATTGGTCAATATGGCATGTGAGGAGATACCAAGATGACTAAGACATGATTCTTACTGTTGTTGCTCCTATGGTCTATGAAGTAGATTTGCTATATGAACCAAGAGGCAATGCTACCAAGTAAACATAACCTTATTATCTCATTGGTATGTGGGCCATACAGACAACAGAAATACATTGGACCAACCCCCAGATTCAGTATCTAGTTTGTCTTTTCTAACAAATTATACTTTTTTTATTGCAAATTGTATTTAATTATTTACATAACTATAGGTACGTAATGCAGACTTGATTCTTTAAGATCAATGTCATAAAGTAAAAAATAGACTCTCAGATTCTGTTTCAGTATCTTTAGATTTAGAAATGAAGATAGAACTAATGTTGAAAATTATAAGCATTGATATTTAGAAGCTTTGGTTCATAGTGGTTTGAAAGTAAGGCCTTGTTATCTTTAGGCCTTGTTATCTGTTGAAGAAACCCCTCTCTTGCTTATATGACATGCCACAGAGACACAGAAACTTAAAATATCTTTTCCCTATATAGACATTAAGACTTGAATTAAGTATTTATTTTAACATTTTTACAAGGATCTTTATCATTTGTATCCAAAATTTGAAAAGATGTTGCCATAGTCCATGCTGCAGAACTGCTGTTTCTCTTAGTATGGGCTGTTCTTATTTTTTTGTGATTGGATCTAGCAGGATAGAATTCTACCTAAATATGATGGCTGTACTGCAAGGCCCTAGCCTATAAACTGTCTTTCAGAACTGTTTTTCCTTATATTTGAAATTTCCTTTCCTGTCCTTCTCAGGTAGGTCTGTTTGACATTTTATAACTTCTTTAACATTTGAAATTTGATATTTTTTACTACTTTAAATAGCAGAAGCTGTTTACTTTTATGTGTTTAAAACTTATTTTGAACATGACAAAATATGGCAAATTATTTTTCAAATGTAGAAAACAGTCATATCCTGATGGACAGGAAGCTTCCAGGTACAGAACTGCTATTACACTCCTTGGATTTTCTTTCTTAAAGTGGTATTTTATTTTTTCTAATTTTATGTGAAGACAATTTCTGACATTCATTTAAAAATATTTTTGAATTCCCAATTTTTTGTCCCTACTTTCTTCCCTCTCTTCTCCCCTCCCTAAAATGGTAAGCAATTTGATGTAGGCTATATATGTGCTTTCATATAAAACACATTAACATGTTAGTCATATTGTGAAAGAAGAAACAGCCTAAAAAGAAAAAGCCACAAAAAAAATAAAGTGAAATAGTATGCTTTGATTCAGACTCCATCAGTTCTTTCTCTCTGGATACACATAGCATTTTCTATCATGAGTCCTTTGGAATTGTCTTGGATCATTTTTTTGCTGAGAAGAGTGAGGTCATTCATAATTAGTCACTGAACTATGTTGCTGTTACTCTGTACAGTGTTCTCCTAGTTCTGCTTATTTCACCTTGTATTAGTTCATTTAAATCTTTCCAGGCTTTTCTGAAATCTGACTGTTCAAAATTTCTTGTAGCACAATAGTTCCACTGCATTCATGTATCACACCTTTTTTTAGCCATTTTCCAATTGATGGACATCCTCTTTTTTTTTGCCACCACAAAAAGAGGTGATATAAACATTTTTGTATGAAGGTCCTTTACCCTTTTTTATGATCTGTTTGGAATACAGATCTTGTGGTGGTATTGTTGAGGTGTAGACCCAGGGATGCCCAAAACTGTTGGGGTTTCATGATATATTGTGGTGGAACCATCTTAAAGAGTTCAGGGTCAGACCACCTGTAGTCCAAGTATAGGCATTTGTTGAGATTGATGCCTCTTATGAAGCAGGCTAAGTTCCAAGAGGAACCTGCAACTTCAGAGAAAGCAAGATGGATTTTTATAGGGTAAAGATGCAATTACATAACAGAAGTTTACAGAGAATATAGGAATATGATTAATTTTAAAAAGGCAGGAGGAGTTTGTTAAGGGATTAGGTAATGGAGGAGGGGTCCCATCTATGGCTTCATGGTTAAACATTCTAGCCACGCTGCCCTCCATTTGGCTAGCTATTGTGGTTCTGTCTGGTCAAGATAGGTAGCTAGCTATTGTGATCCTGTCTTGGGCTAGATGGATGTGATTGTGATTGAACATAAGAAGAACAAGAGCACACCTGTTCAAATATGTGAAAATGGGTCTAGGGGCAGTGGCTGGGTTCCCATCACATGGACATACCTGCTGTTTCTGTGAAAACTATGAGTTTCGGGGACACACCTGTTCTAGTGAGCAATGAGGCATATATAAAGAAGTTAGGACATTGGCAGGGAGGATGGAGGGGAGGGAAGGGTAGGTAAGTACAGTGGGCCTATAATGAAGTTAGACTACCAGGCTGGGGCAGCTCTATTAGGACTTCATCAGTGTTGCTGATCAAAGGGTATGTACAGTGTGATTGCCCTTTGACCATAGTTCCAAATTGTTCTTCACAATGGTTGGATTAGTTCAGAACTCCACTCCATTAGTTCAGTACATTGGTGTCCCAATTTTCCTACATCCTCTCTAACGTTTATTGTTCTCCTGTTTTGTCATATTAGCCAATATGGTAACACCTCATGGTTTTTCCTTGCCTTGGCTGCCTTGAAAAACAGTCAAGGAGAGGGAACCTTTAATAAAATGGAAGATGATTCTAGAATGCCAAGTGTAGCAAAAGTCTGAGGAAACTGGAGTTGATGATGGCTGGGAGTTGGTTAGAGGAAATGTCTAATGAAAGGATCTTTAAAGAAAATTTCTCATAGGTGTGCAGAATTATAAAGTTTTAGAGCTGGCCATTTTGTCTATCTCACATCACTAATCATCTCTTTCATTAGCAAATTTGCCAGGGATTAAATCTAGTTCACTGGTGTATAGTTTGTGTGTTTTCTTCTCTTCTCCTTGAAAAAATGAGCATGCGTTTAGCTCTCTCTAGTCCTTTAGTATCCCTCCTGTTCTGTGCATTATTTTATATATCACTGATATATGCTCACCAGTCAAGTGTTCTAGCTTAATTCATTCAGAACTGTAGCACTCCTATAAATATTTTTGCACTATTCTTTTTTGTTTTTGTTTTTGCTCTGTTCTCTTTATTCTATCTTTTGCATAGGCCTTATTATTTATTTATGTTTTTTCAATTTTTTTTTTGTCTGATAATTATACATTTCAGTCTTTTCTGGTACACACAAGTGAGCTTTCCCTTATAAAAAAAAAAGAAGAAAAAATCAGGGAATATCAAATGATAACAGTGATCTTGTTTCACTGCATATGCAATGTTCCCCACCCATGCTCCTTTTCTCCGCAGCTGAAAAAGAGAAATACCTTTCCATACTGTTTCCCTGCACCCAAGATTGTTAATTGATTATTACTTGCATTTTGCAGTTTCAAAAATTGCAATTGATTGTTAATTATTAAACACAGAGTTGAGCTTTTTTTAGTTTTAGTTTCTGGTGTTTTCCTTGTTGTATTCATCTGTCTTTCCCATGATTTGCCCAAGGTCATAGATGTAATGAGTTGAAGTTAGATTTGAACCCAGATCCTGTGATTCCAAATCAGTATCTTTTCTTTTTAATTTTCTTTCTTTCCAGTTAACACAGACCCTTATTCTGTTTCCTTCGCTTTAGGTGATAATTGTCTTCATTTGCTGCCTTACATCTTTAAATTCTCTCTTCTGTTGATTCCTTTCTCTCTACCTGTAGATGTGTTCATGTATCACCAATTTATTTTTCTAAAAAAAAGAAAAGAAAATGTTTGCTTACTTCTTAAACCGATTTTCCATCCTTGTTCTTTTGTTTACTGCCAAATTGTAGGAGTAGCCTGCACTTCTGCCTTCTTTTCTGTATTTTACACTGTACGGCCCCTTTCAATGTTGTTTCCTTCTCCACCACTCTACAGTGACAACTCTCTTCAAAATATTGAGCACAACCATCAGATCCATTGATGTTTTTTCCCTACTCCTCATCCTTTATAGCTTATCGTATTTCAACTCTGGTCATTTCTTTTTTATTTTTCTTCTCCTTTGCATTCTGTAAAACTTGTTGGTTTCCATTCCATCCTTTTGATTGGTTTTTTTTTATTCTTTCTGTTTTACCGCTCCTTCACTTTCCTTCCCCAATATAGACATTCCCCATTGTTTTCTCATGTGCTTTCCCTGTATTCTTTGTCTTGGTAATGTTATGCATATCTATTTTAAAAAAGCTCAGAAAACAGCCTGCACTTATTTCTCTTCTGTTCCCATCTCTTAGACTGCAGCTGCAGGTAGTTTTCATGATAAATCCCCAAATTATGAGCAGTCAGGTGACCTTTAGGTCAGTAAGAAGCCTGGGAAAAATAAGGTTAGTTCATGATGAGATCAAACTAGCAATCAACCAGTAAGCCTTTTTAATGCCATTGATGTAATAAACTCCTCAGGAGCTAGGCACAGAAAAGGAGTGGAAGATGAAAACAGAAGTTCTGTATGGAGGAAGGTCTGCATGGCAAGGGCAGGGTTGAAGTACCCCTAGCATGACAGTTTAACCCAGAAAGAAATCACTCTCCTTACTGAACTGGAGTCCACATAGCAATGGGCTTCAGCAACTGTCATCGGAGCTTAAGACCCAAATTTGCTGATATCTATTGGGCATCAACAAACAAATGTCTCAGTTTTACTTCATGTGTAAAAAAGTTTTCTTCTCTTCCAAAATCTTTCCTCTTAAAATTATTCTTGATTATTCTGTTAATGCTACCAGCATTTCCCAAGTAATATATGCTTGAAATTCTAGTTATCATCATCTTGTTTTCCTTGTCTCTCAGTTTGATGTTAACTCCTCTTTTTTTTTTTTTTATGTTCCTTCCTTCCCATTCTAACCACCCTCAGTGTCATTTAGGCTACTATAATCTCATAGCTGGAGAAAAGAATACTTGGGATGGGATGTTATATAGAGAACATGTACATGTGCTATGCATTTTTCCAGAAGACAAAACTGAAATTAGTGGATAAAAACTCTTAAGTAGTCTAATTTTGGCTGATTGGAAAAAAATTGAATGTCCCTTATTGTTTTAATAGTGGAATGGGCTGCCTTGGGAGATAGTGAGTTTCTTGTTCCTGAAGGGATTGAGGCAAAGATTAGAAGATTACTTTTCATAGATGTTATGGGAGTGCATTGGAAAATAAGGTTATGCTCTAGTATTTTTGCTAAGAAAACCCCAAATGGAGTCAGGAAATCTTGGACACAACTGAAAAGTGATTGAACAACAACAATATAGTAAGGAAAACGTCTGAAAGAATTAAGAACAATCATTAAGTGTGCTGCCCACCTTCTGGCAGGGTGACAATGTGCTCTTTGGAAGTGCAGAATGAATATTTTTAGACATTTTTTTCTTGAATATTCTAATTTATTTTAAGGGGGGGGCTTTTGTTATTTGATGGGGTGTGTACAGAGGGAGACAGCCATGAGTAAGGAGAGTGTTACATAAAAAGAAGAAGAAAAGTATCCATAAAGCATTTAATATACAGAGAAAGTTCAGATAAAAGTTGATAAGGGGACATAGGGCAATTTTGTTACTCTTGTAAACTGAAGTCATAGAAGTGTGTGACCATAGTGTGACTTAGACTGAGATGAAGTTGAGGTCACTGGATATTATTTTGTTTATTTACCAACATGGACGTTGAAGTCACATAGGGTAATAGTAGGAGAATTTAGAGAGTTGATACATGAAGCTTAAATCATTAAGAGAAGACTATTGGAGAGAGTCACACAGATTTTACCAATGACAATGTAGAGAAGATGTGGTAAAAATCAGAAGAGAGCTGCCTAACCTGGAAGCTGGGATTGCTGTGACTCCTTAGAGTTAATGAACCATGCAAAACACAGATCAAGGACAGATCATGACAGATTAACCTCATTTCCTTTTTGAACAAAATTATTAAGTTAGTAGGTGAGGGGAACTCTGCAGATAAAGTATCTTAGACCATTCTTTTAGAAAATATGGAGAGGGGGCGGAGCCAAAATGGCAGAGTAGAAGACACACATACGCTAGCTCTGAACCCACAGCCCATAAAATATCTGTAAAAAAGAACTCTTGGCGAATTCTGGAGCAGCAGAAGCCACAGAACAATGGAGCAGAGGAGATTTCTGCTCCAGAGAGCCTGAAAACCTCTTGCAAAAGGTCCCTCGCGCCCCAGACCCGGAACAGAGCCCAGCCCTGCCTTGGCAGTGCGGCGCCGAAAGGAGCGGATCCAAGCAGGCTTCAGGGACGGAATCTCCAGCGGCCGCGCAAGTCCCCCCACCCACAGGTGACAAGGGTCGGTGAGAGGGTCTCTTTGGCGGGTCGAGAAGGGTGTGGGGTGCCCCCATAACTCAGGCCCCCTCGGGAGGCAGCAGCGGAGGCGGCAGGAGACTGGGGCTCCCCAAGCAGGCAGGAGCCAGGATCCATTGTTGAAGGTCTCTGCATAAACCTCCTGAGGGAACTGAGCCCATGAGGCAGCCCTGCCCCCACCCCAGCACCTGAACTTAATCTCACACTGAATAGCAGCCCTGCCCCTGCCTAAGCCCTGAGGCTGGGAAGCAGCATTTGAATCTCAGACCCCAAGCACTGGCTGGGAGGATCTGGAGGCGAAGTGGGTGTGAAGAGAATATTCAGAAGTCAAGTCACTGGCTAGGAAAATGCCTAGAAAAGGGAAAAAAAAAATAAGACTATAGAAGGTTACTTTCTTGGTGAACAGGCATTTCCTCCCTTGCTTTCTGATGAGGAAGAACAATGCTTACCATCAGGAAAAGACACAGAAGTCAAGGCTTCTGTATCCCAGCCCACCCAATGGGCTCAGGCCATGGAAGAGCTCAAAAAGGATTTTGAAAATCAGGTTAGAGAGGTGAAGGAAAAACTGGGAAGAGAAATGAGTGACATGCAAGCAAAGCATGAAAAACAAGTAAACACCCTGCTAAAGGAGACCCAAAAAAATGCTGAAGAAAATAACACCTTGAAAAATAGACTAACTCAGTTGGCAAAAGAGGTTCAAAATGCCAGTGAGGAGAAGAATGCTTTCAAAAGCAGAATTAGCCAAATGGAAAAGGAGATTCAAAAGCTCACTGAAGAAAATAGTTCTTTCAAAATTAGAATGGAACAGGTGGAGGCTAATGACTTTATGAGAAACCAAGATATCACAAAACAAAACCAAAAGAATGAAAAAATGGAAGATAATGTG
This sequence comes from Notamacropus eugenii, assembly GCF_028372415.1. Taxonomy (NCBI): domain Eukaryota; kingdom Metazoa; phylum Chordata; class Mammalia; order Diprotodontia; family Macropodidae; genus Notamacropus; species Notamacropus eugenii. Next base: position 281,791,201 of record NC_092877.1, read on the forward strand.
AAATATCTCATTGGAAAAACAACTGACCTGGAGAATAGATGCAGGAGAGACAATTTAAAAATTATGAGCCTACCTGAAAGCCATGATCAAACAAAAGAGCCTAGACATCATCTTTCATGAAATTATCAAGGAAAACTGCCCTGAGATTCTAGAACCAGAGGGCAAAATAAGTATTCAAGGAATCCACCAATCACCACCTGAAAGAGATCCAAAAAGAGAAACTCCTAGGAACATTGTTGCCAAATTCCAGAGTTCCCAGGTCAAGGAGAAAATATTGCAAGCAGCTAGAAAGAAACAATTCAAGTATTGTGGAAATACAATCAGGATAACACAAGATCTAGCAGCTTCTACATTAAGGTATCGAAGGGTGTGAAATAGGATATTCCAGAAGTCAAAGGAACTAGGACTAAAACAAAGAATCACCTACCCAGCAAAACTGAGTATAATACTTAAGGGGAAAAATTGATCTTTCAGTGAAATAGAGGACTTTCAAGCATTCTTGATGAAAAGAGCAGAGCTGAAAAGAAAATTTGACTTTCAAACACAAGAATGAAGAGAAGCATGAAAAGGTAAACAGCAAAGAGAAGTCATAAGGGACTTTACTAAAGTTGAACTGTTTACATTCCTACATGGAAAGACAATATTTGTAACTCTTGAAACTTTTCCGTGTCTGGGTACTGGGTGGGATTACACATGCACACATGCACACATGCACACATGCACACACGTAGAGACAGAGTGCACAGAGTGAATTGAAGAGGATGGGCTCATATCTTAAAAAAATGAAATTAAGCGGTGAGAGAGAAATATATTGGGAGGAGAAAGGGAGAAATGGAATGGGGCAAATTATCTCTCATAAAAAAGGCAAGTAAAAGTCTTGTTAGTGGAGGGATAAAGAGGGGAGGTGAGAGAAAAACATGCAGTTTACTTTCATCACATTCCACTAAAGGAAGGAATAAAATGCACACTCCTTTTGGTATGAAAACCTGTCTTACAATACAGGAAAGTGGAGGATAAGGGGATAAGCAGGGCGGGGGGGGGGATGATGGAAGGGAGGGCATGGGGAGGAGGGAGCAATTTGAGGTCGACACTCATGGGGAGGAACAGGATCAAAAGAGAGAACAGAAGTAATGGGGGACAGGATAGGATGGAGGGAAATATAGTTAGTCTTATACAACACGAGTATTATGGAAGTTATTTGCAAAACTACACAGATTTGGCCTATATCGAATTGCTTGCCTTCCAAAGGGAAGGGGTGGGGAGGGAGGGAGGAAAAGAAGTTGGAACTCAAAGTTTTAGGAACAACTGTCTAGTACTGTTCTTGCCACTAGGAAATAAGAAATACAGGTAAAGGGGTATAGAAAGTTATTTGGCCCTACAGGACAAAAGAGAAGATGGAGACAAGGGCAGAGAGGGATAATAGAAGAGAGGGCAGATTGGTGATAGGGGCAATTAGAATGCTCGGTGTTTTGGGGTGGGGGGAGGGGACAAAAGGGGAGAAAATTTGGAACCCAAAATTTTGTGAAAATGAATGTTAAAAGTTAAATAAAGAGGAAAAAATAAGAAAATATGGAGAAATATGAATTTTGTGATTATACTATTCTTAACTACTTAGATTTTGGACATAATTAATAGTTGTTGGTGATTATTCAATGTCAGCATTACAGAATTTGGTGTCCAAGAGAATTTCAGAGGGATCTGTGCTTTACTCAGTGAAATTTAACATTTTTATCAATGATTTGAAGCAAACATAGAAGGAATGCTCATCAAATTTGCATGTAACAAAGTTGGGGAAGATTTCTACTAAGCAGAAATAGTTAAGATTCAAAAAGACCTTCACTGGTCAGAGAATTGGACTGACTATAGTAAAATATTATTGAATAGGGGAATAGAAAGGTCTTATGTTTGGGGACAAAAAAAATCAACTTCACAAGAACAAGATGAGGGAGGCATGGTTAGGCACCATTTTTTTTTTCTGAGAAGGATTTGGGGGTTTTAGTTAATTCTAACCTTTATTTATTAGCAGGCTGATGTGGTAGCCTTAATAGTTAATGTAAGTGGCCAACATTGAGAGGCATAGATTCCAGGAATAAAGAGATGGTACTGTACTATGCCTTTATCAGATCTCACCTGGAATATTGTGCTCCATTCTGGGCACCATAGTTTAAGAAGGATATGGTTAAACTGAATAGTATCTAAAGGAACATTGCCAAGATGGTAATAGGTCTTTAATTGATATCATATAAAGAATTGGGAATTTACGGCATAATGAAGAGAAGACCAGAAGGGATGACAAAATATTTGAACCTCTGCCCTTATGGGGTGGAATCAAACTTGTTGGATTCCAGAGGGAGTAATGTGGAGAAGTTGCAAAGAAAACAAATTAGCATTAACGTGAGGATAAAACGTAGGATTTAAATTGTTGCGGAATGTAATGAGCTGCCGCAGGAAGTGGAAAGTTCTTTGTCTTTGGAAGTCTTCAAGCAGAGGTTAGATGACCACTTGTAGAATACATCATAGCATGGGTTTCCTGTTGTGTAAGGTTTGTACTCGATGGCTGCTGAGTCTCAAATTGCAACTCTCAAAATTTGTATTTCTGTGATATTTTTCATTTGGTTCAGAATTTTTACATTTTTTTCTTCATATTCATTCTTTTTTGTTTGAGAAATTTTTCTCTGGTTTCTACCTGAAAATTAGAGGGACTAAACTTAATAGTCAGATTTTGGTGAAATAATTTAATTCTGGTTCTATAGCATCAATAATAGGCTATGTGCTAAGAGGGTTAACCATTTTGTTTAATATTAGCCCTACGTTAAGTCTGTTATGGTTGTTTTTGTCATTTTGGAATATTAGACATCAGATCTAAAAAACTTGACTCCTAGTAAAGCATTTTCTTGAGATAAATTTCTACTTGTCATATCACCAATGTGGATTTTTAAATTTCCTCTTTTCTTGGATTTAGACCACAGTATTTCAAATTAATTGAAGAGTGCATATCTCAAATAGTATTACACAGAGATGGAACAGATCCTGATTTTACATATCGAAAAAAATTAGATGTAGATTTAAGAAAATTTGTGGGTAAGTATGCTATTTGTTTACAGAACATGCAAAAAACTTTTAAAGTTATGAAAAGACTCAGAGTTGGATCATATGAAAATTTCTTATTTTTATAATTGCAGATGTTTGTGTTGATCAAGCAAAACTAGAAGAACTTGAAGAAAAAGCATCAGAATTTTCCAGGAAAGTAAGTAACAGTGATGAAATGGGTAAGATGAAAACGAATAGTCATAGACTCCTAGAAATAGAGGGATACATATGAAGTCCTATAATGTAAGTGAAAAACTATACATATATTTTCAAAGAGAAGTATTTTTACATTCCATTCTTGAAGTTCTTTAGATTCCACAATTTTTCAGTTTCGTCTATCATCACTGTCTTTTTCCTTATGTACCTTGGGCATAGTTTGGACCTCTGCTCTTTCTGTTGATCTACTCACTCATGTTGGCAGGTTTGGAATTCCCTTAGAGGTTTATACTGTTGTAATACAACACGTTATTTTCTTGTAGGGTCTTTGGAATAACCATAATGTGTTTGTGTGTGGGATATATGTCTTATTATTTACCATTCTAATTCCTGAGCCCCCACTGGCAATCTTTGTGTGAATACAAAATCCATCTACCGCAGTGGCACTTTTTTGCTCCCAAACTCAAAACATCTATTAAATTAATAGGTGAACAGCAATAATGATAACATTTTATCAATAGAAAACAAAACCAGAAGAGAGCATATCAGTCTCCACCCATAAATCTGGCTTATACTCATCAATGCTTGTAGTGTCCCTGGGGGAGAGTGGGTATACATTAATAGAAATCCATTAATAGAGAATTCCACGAATGGGAGAAAGCCACATACCTGGGGCATTTCACAAGTGTCACCTTGCATATTTTGCTGTCTTCAGCCCTTTAGGAACAATTAGTTTTACACAAAGATGCCTTCTGGTCCTCACCCCTTATGCCAGTCAAAGCCTCCCTTAGGAAGGCACTGAGAAAGTGTTATGCTTTTTAAACCTCCGTTCTCTGTAACCCCCAGATCACCATTGTGCTTGTTAGTGACAGTTTACATAACTAGACACCTACAAAAGTCTTCAAGGTAGCTTCTTGAAGAGTGCAGCCAGACTCAGCCTTGTGTTCATTTAATAATTTTGTTTCCTTCAGTTAGCTTCTAGTAAAACAAAGCCTTTTATCTAATAAGTATAGCTTAAAGAAAAAAAAATAAGATGCTTAGTCTGTCTTTCTCCTTCCTTTTCTCCCTCTCTAACCACAGAGGGCAATAAAGGGCAGCTAGACACCCCTGAGAGATTTCTTTCCTTTTTAGCTACAAATTGCATTAAACAGCAACAAGCTAGAAATCTCTGTACAACAGGAGCACATTTTACTCTACACATGTGTACGGTGTTGCTGAGCTGTCCCTGGTGACCTGGCTCTTTTTCCAGCCAATCAGCATAGCAATGTTTCTCTTCCAATAAACTGGAGCCTGCTCTTTCTCATGTTTCATCCCCACCTTCCTGTGACGACTCCTGCCCTCAGACCACTCTCCAGCTTCCTTTTTTCTTCTTCTCTTCTCATGTCTTTGGCTTTTAATTCCTCAAGTCAGAGTCCTTGTAATCACTGACATAGAACTTACTATTTCCACCTTTAGTTAGGTATGCCTTCAGCAGTCCTTATATAATATTCCCATAGTGTCTCCGACCAGTTATTTTATTTTCAGTTCTATAGTTATGATGTATAAAACTCTAAAAAGTCACATGCAGATAAGCTAATGGACTACAAGGCCCTGCAGTCATTGTTACTTCATTCATTGCTAAGCAGTATATTTGGGGGCAGGGGGGTTCCTCCATATGTTTATCAGAATTCTCTCTGATCCTCAGAATAGTCTAAATTGTTTTTCAACATTTTATCTCTGGGGTTGTATTTCTTCTCACATTGATTGTTACCAGTTTTCCTTATATAAGTATTCTTTTTCTGACCCTTTTAACAAGCAACATTTCTATAGGTAAAAAGCAATAAAAATTTACACTTGTTATAGTGGTGTTCTATATATTTTTTCCATGTTTAAATGTATCTTTAAAATAGGTAGATTGAAGTCAGACCTGATGTCCTTGTAGATTTGTACTCATTTTGGTGGCAATCAAGGTCGTTCAGACCTAAAGCAAGACTTATGAAACTTAAGTGGTTTTATTTTCCCAGGTAATGGTGATTGGCTTCTATGAGTTCTATAGCCTAGTTCCATACACTCGTTTTTTTAAAAAGTGTTTTGATAACTATGTTTTGAGAGAATTAGTTTCCTTTGTGATCTATGTATGCTGTTTTATGTATTTAAAAACACTGTTCTGAGAAGGATTTTATAGGCTTCCCCAGTGTGCCAAAGTAGTTTCATGACACAAAACAGATGAAGAACCCATGCTTTACATTAAAGGTGGTGATGCTGAAAATTCAGCAAAAATAATTATGATTATTATTTTTCATATAGTAACATTTGCTTTTAAGATTTTTACATATTTATTTTTATAAAAAGGATCAAGTTTGTAACTATATTAGTCCAGTCACCTTTATATAGAGGAAAAAATTCAGCATACATCTTAATCTCAGTCATTTCCACAATGCTGTGTGAATGCTGTTGTTTGCCAAGATTGCTTGGAAAAAGGGTGGATGAGGGAGCATAGTGATTGCCACCATCAGAAGATGATTCAAAAGTGAATCTGTCCTGCTGTTAGCATGCCATTCTCATTATCTGTGTATATGAAGAATGTTTATTTCAAGCCTATTTTTCTTTTCAGTTTGAAAAAGAATTTACAGCTCACCAAGAAACTCAGTCCCAGTTACAGAAAAGAGAAGAGAAGATTGCTGAGCTCCAAGCAGAATTACAGGCTTTTCAATCCCAGGTAAAAACAAATCTACCTGAGTTATAGAGTGGATGGATCAGATTTCCCAAGAGTGCTTTTTCCATTTCCCAATGCAGATAACACCTTCTCCACACCGTTTTCATGCTATATAATTCTTTGTTGTCCAGAAATCTTCCATAAAGCATTCACTTAATATGTCTTTTATTTCATGTGTCTCTCCTGTTTCTCAGTATCATTACATAAGTAGCCTCTTTCCTTTTTGGTTCATACTTGTCTTTGGATAAGAATTTAATCTTATTTTATATCTCTGCTGACATTCTCAATGTATCATACTTATACCCACAGTGTCACTTTCCTGCCTTTTGAGTTACTTTGAGTCTTCAGAAATTGTAGGATTCCACGATTCTCAGAGAATGTAAGAGTTAAAGAGTGTGTGTGTGTGTGTGTGTGTGTGTGTGTGTATGTGTGTGTATTGTGTGTGTATTATGTTGGTGTGAGTAGCTGGTGATCTCATTAGCTGTCAGGGTTCACTTATTTAGGTATATTTAGGTAATTCCTAGATCTATGTAGCTGGCTCTAGTCTTTTTCCTCACTTGCAGTTACATGCTACCATTTACTTTTTGGACACTTAGACCTGGATGTCTTGTAAACATCTAAAGCTCAGTGTGTTCAAATCAGGAGTTATCATCTTTCCTCCGAAACTCTACCCTCCTCTCAACTTTTCCATGGCTATAGAGGTTAGCACCATTCTCTTACTCACTTAGGTTTGCAATTTCAGTGTTATCCTCAACTCATTGTCATTCATCCTACATATCCCATACATTGTCACATCTTGTCTTTGCTAGAATTCGAGCACCTTTGAGATACGTCTCCTTTCTACTCACATGATTACCACCCTAGTACAGGCCTTCATCACCTCTTTCCTGGAATATTGTATTATCCTTTCCTCAACATTCTCCTTCCTGCCAAAATGATTTTTTTTTATAAAGTACAGCTCTGACCATATCACCTCCCTCTCCATGAATTCCAGTGGCTCCTTCTTATCTCTAGGATCAAATATTAATTCTTCTGCATGATATTAAAACACTTTATCACTTGGTTCTTTTTTAACTTTCCAGACTTCTTATTCTGTATTTTACATCCCCCTCCCCCATGCATTCTACAATTCAGTTACACTGGCCTACTTGCTATTCTTTTACCTGAAATGTGATATGTACATGAGTGTACATGTTCAGAAGCATATTTATCTTATGTGTTTTTATCTGTGTATAGATGCAGAGAAGAACACATGTGACATTTGGAGAAGCATTTTTATCCAGTTTATGTATATATGTGTGTATGTATTTAGAACAATCTCTTATAACAGTATGTTTGAATATTTAACACTTTTTGTTTCAGTGTGATTTTTCTTTAAAATATTATCATTTTAATTTCCAAATGATTTTTTTTTTTGTAACTCTGATTTTGAGCAGAGATCTCTCTGGGAAGAATCATGCTTGTTTTGGATTGTATTTTCTAAGTATTTAGCTATAATGTAAATCTTTTCAGTTTGACATTCGTCTTTAATCCTTATAACTCTATTTCCCCCTCCCTGATTTTTTTAAAACCTAGCTATTCTGAATTGAAAGGATGTCTTCTGTTAAATGACAACATTTTATGTTAATTTTTCAATTTCCAAAATTGAACAGATTTAAAACATGGCACAAAAGAGAACAACCTAAATTTTGAAGTTGATAGTTCACTTTCAGTTGTTATACAGAGTTAGTGAGATTACAAATGAGAACATAACTATAAAAGCACTTTGCTTTTCTTAATAAAGTTAGCCATCATCATCATGACTTAAATCCCTCTTCACATTATGACAATTTTATTTTAATTTGATATGAATGAGCTTTGAGTTAAGACTTCTGAGGATTTTGGCTTTTGAGTTCCATTTTTGAAAAATTTCCCATTTTAAAATATTAGTAACATTGAAGAGATAATATTTGTATATTCTATACATATGTGTGTTATTATATGCATGCATGTCTTTGTACTTTATGACTTATATGACAGTTACAGTATTTGATGATTTTTGTGATTTCTTCACAAAAATTGGAGAAAGACTTACAACTTGTTTTCCTGCTTTATATACAGTTCTTGAATATTTTAATTTATTTATTGAATGTTGTAACCTTACTTTTTAGTTTTTCATAGTGGCATAGTTAAACTGAATATATTGATTGAAGATTTAAAGATTTGGAAACTAATTTAGAGTTTCTGATAATGTCTTAGATTAAATTAAATGTTAAATTAAAAGGGTAAAGATGAACATTTTATATTAAATTATAACTTGCAAAAAAAAAATATACTGGCAATAACATTGCCTTTAATTTATGAGACACTAACTTATTGATGAGAAATACATAGGAATATGATATTACCAATTACCTGCAGTCCCCTGTCTCTGCCTTGTTTCCTTGTGTTTAGAGCACCTGAGGAATGATTGCGAAAGAGCAAGCGTTCTTAACCTTTTTTGGGTAATAGAATTCTTTGAGAGTCTGATCAAGTGTCTGGCCTTCTTTTCTGAAAAATGTTTTTTTAAGGGCTTAAAATTAAAAAAATAAAGTTACAAAGAAACTGTTTTTAAATTCTTATAAAAATAATTGAATACAGATAAGTTCTCAGACGTCTGGCCTGAAGAGTTATTTACCTGTTATGCAGCTGTAGGAAATGTACCCTTTCCCAATAATTGCCTAAACTCCGTTCCCTCAGTTGCATCTCTTGTTGCTACTACAGAAGGCTCACTCGTAATCCTTCTAATTCAGATATGAGAACTAGAGGAAGTCTTTACTCCTATTACTAAGGTAGCAAGAGAATTATTATTTGGATTCTAGCTTGGAAACTCTGAATGATGCTATAAATAGTGATTAAGTATAGATAAAACAATTCCACTGATTTTATATATTTATGACATTTTATGCAGATATATTTTCCTTTTTTGTCTGTGGTATCAGATAAAGTTTCTGTGGAAAAATGTGTTCCATATTCCAGATGACCTTCAGGAAATTTTTTTGTGTGTGTACATTAGGGATTGCTTGTGCTGTAAATATAATATATTTGTTGAAAATTGTTCATTGTGTGATCTAATATTTATACATGGGTCCATTTAAGAAGTAATGACAGGGTCTGCATTTTTCTGACTAGGAAAGTTGAATTTCCATTTTAATGTTACATATTACCTTTTAGTTTGAGGGAGTAAATATTTCATTGCTTAGAAATGTTGCAGAGATTTTTGTATACATGTGTTTTTTAACAATAGTATTAACAGGACTTTAAAGATACATGTTTATTTTATGCATTAAAAAAAATTCTTGCAAAAGGAACCACAGACTTCATCAGGCTTCTGAAAGCGTCCTTGATACAAAACAAGTAAATAATCTCAGCTCTAGTGGAAGAAAAAATATGCATAATCTTACTGGAGTAAATGCTTTTTTTCATTAGCAATGACATTTTTTTATGTAAGCCATTTTTAGATGATTATTGTGAATTTTTGTAAAAGTAGTGATTTTTGAAATTTCATTTCTATAATCACTGTGACTTGTGAATTTTCATTTTTGGTCAAATAATATATCCTTATGAAATTGAATTTATCTTTCCATAGTTTGGTGCTTTACCACCTGGTTCAAAAACCTCTTTGCCACAGTCAACAGGAGATGTAAGTGGTCCCCAGTTACCTACACCACCATCCCTGCCACTGGGTGAAGGTGTGCCTCCACCACCACCACCACCACCACCACCACCTCCTCCCCCACTTCCAGGAATGCCGATGACTTTTGGTGCTCCTCTTCCTCCTCCACTTCCTCCAGGATTTCTTGGAATACACCGCTCTCCTCCTCCATTAACACTGCCATTTGGATTGAAACCAAAGAAAGAATTCAAACCTGAAACCACCATGAAAAGACTGAACTGGTTAAAGGTAAAAAAGCCCCAAGTAGGAAGTATTTTTTTAAACATATCTTAAGACATATATTTTACAATCTCAGTTTACTAGTTGATCACAGATTCAGACATCAAACTGTACCCCTCTATCCATTACATGATTTCAGTATTCTATGAAGAGATATTCAATAGATCATGGAAAAAAGTTCTGGGCTTTTTAGTTAATTGAAAGTACAATGAGTCAATGTGATAATAAGACCCCCCCCCCCCCCCCCCCCTTCCCCTGCCAATCTTTGTCTATTCCCTCTCCCCAGAAAAGGAAGCAACTATAAGATTGGGTTTTTTAGTAGGAACAAAGTAGCCTAAGTAAGGTTGATGATTATCTTGCTATACTCTGTCCTAGTCCTCATCTGAAGTATTATACTCATTTCTTAGTGCCAGTATTGGCACTTAGTAGGGTCTTAATAAATGCTTATGGATTGGTTGGTTGATATCTTGTGAAACATTAGAAAATGGAATTTGTACCAAGGATGATTACTAGGATGATGAGAGTTCTGGTGGTCATACTGTATGAGAAATAGTTGAAAGATCTAGGGATATGTATAACCAAGAAAAAAGAAGATTTAGAAGGCCACGTGATATCTTTCTTTATTTGAAGGATAGTCACGTGGTAATTTTGAGAAAGGGGGTATAAACTGTAATGAACACAGACAGACTGTTCTGGTTCTGAAAATCAATGATTCCAATGCAATTTTATATTGAGAATCAGCTTATGATAGCATTTATTTGAATACTGTAATGATATTAAGATTAGGTGGAATACTTTGGGTTTCAAACAATTGTTTTAGATCCTTCTATGAAGTTTCTAGTTCAATTTTTACTAAATCAGAGATGATTATGAAATTTTTTGAGTTTTGGTATTCCTAACAAATGCTAAAAGATATGTCACTGATATATGTGGGAATACCTCATGGGTGATGGAAGTCTTCATTAAAGCATTAGTTTTGTACGTTAAAAAAAAGGTTATTCTGAAGAGAAATTTAGTACATTGCTATTCAGACTAGATCTGTGCACATAACTAAAGCATTTTATCAGCTTTAAGCAGATTAGAAACAATTCTTTTTATTCAAGTCAGCACTTAACTCTTAGAATAATAGATTTCTGGAGATGGAAGTTACCTTTCAGACAGCAAGGTGATTGAGTGGAGGGAGTGCTGGGCCTAGAATCACACTCTTCTTCCTGAGTCTGAATCCAGCTGTAGACATTCATTAGTGGTATGGCCACATTACTAATGTTGCAGATCACTTAATTCTGTTTGTCTCAGTTTCCTCATCTGTAAAATGAGCTGGAGAAGGAAATGGCAAACCACCCCAGTATCTTTATCAAGGAAACCTCAAATGGAATCATGGAGAGTTGGGCACAACTGACAAACAATTGAGCAACAACAGCCAAATCACCTTTGAGATCATGTAGAACAGCCTTATTGTTTTACAAATGAAGAAACTGAAGCCCAAAGTTGGTCATTTGCCCAAGTCATATAAGGACTCTGGCCCTAGAAGTCAGAATTCCTGACCATCACTCTTGTCTTCTTCAAATTTACTTTTTGCAAAACTATATTATAGTGATGTTTTAAAAGGATAAGTAGTTGAATTTAATTTGAAAAAAAGTTTGCATCAGAAACATCTCAATATATATTCTATTGATATGTAAACAGAATTTATTAGTATATGTAAAAAATAAAAAACAGTATACAAGTTTTCTCGTTATGTTAGGAATTAGTAACCTTTCTAAGGTCAAGTTTAATCCTCATTACTTCTTCCCTCTCACTCCCCCACTATAGTTTTCCCACTTTTTGCTAGCTCCTGAAATGACATGTATTTTTTTGTTCCTTGCAGTAGGTTGGGCATATCCTAACTGAGTGCTTCTCAGTGCTTTAGGTTTGGGGCAGCAGAACAAAAGGAAGGCTGAGAGAAAGAGTAGAGCTCTTTATAATAAAGCATAATTCCTAGTCCCAGATTTTAGAGTATTCCTTAAAATGAGAATCTGATTGCCTAATATTCTGTCAAAGGCTTTCCCTGTTGAAGATGTCACATCTAAACTTATTATCAATTAATATTGTAGTAGGATTTGACAGCCTCACAAAGTAATATTACAGTGTAAGTAAGATGTGTGTAAGAGGATAAGATGAACCTGGGCAAAAGATAGGTGTTGTGGGGAAAGACAGGATGAGGGAAGGGGTATGTGTTGAAGATTTCACTGATTGGTAAATATGATTTTTGAGTTATGCCATTCAGTCATCTTTCAGGCTACTGGTCTCCCTTTCTTGGCATATAGTGCAGTAACAATAGCCATTTTTTCATACATCATTGTTTATAAACATCTTTGCCTTTGATTTCAGATCAGACCTCATGAAATGACTGAAAACTGTTTCTGGTTAAAAGCAAATGAGAACAAATATGAGAACACAGAATTGCTGTCTAAACTTGAAAATATATTTTGTTGTCAAAGAAAAGGCAAGTTCAAAATCTTTGATTTTTAACAATTGCTTAGACGTTTGACTTTTTAGATGTAAGTTTTCCATTTTCAACTTATCTTCTTGATATGACTTTCTTTTGATACTGCCGGTAAAGGATATGCAGAATTTATTCAATGCTATACTTAAAAGGAGCACCTGCACTTAAAGCATTTCAGGATTAACTCAATATAAAGATAAATGTATATGATTGAAAAATGTCATTTTTTTGGTTATTTGTGGTTTATACTATTTGCATTCATTATCTGAAGACCATTTAGCTGTGCAAACCAGATTTTAAATAACCAAAATATTGTGACAAGTTATTTACCATGGAAGTATAAATGCTTCTCTTTTACAATCATCAATAACAGCATCGTAACAGTAGCCTATTTGTTGTCATGATTATGTACAACTCTAAAATGTCATAGATAACTATTAGTTAATAGTTAAAAGGCTATTTTAAGTAGCTTTCATTTCAACCCATTCATTAAAGGGTTATTTTAAGTAGCTCCAAAAAGAGCTATCATTAAGTTATAGGAAGGTAGATTTTGCATCAATACAGGAAAAAATTTAGAATAAATGAGAAATGACTGCCTAACCCTTGAAAAAGTGCTTGCTTATGAGAAATGACTGCCTGAATGACTATATGATAACCCTTGAAAAAGTGCTTGCTTAAGTACTTACTTAAGAACAGTAGAAAACACTGTCTAAAATACTAGGTGTACAAATAGGAAAAAAAAAAACAGTCCCTCTCCTCAAGGAGCTCACACTCTAATTGAGATGGGGAGAAAAAACAAATAACATTGAACTGTAATGTGAATGGAAAGGCCTGGAATTTGTCTCAACCAAAGGTGTGAGTAGGCATTCAGTTTGGGCAAATGGGAAAGTGCCCCAATGGCAGCCTGCCATCTTGCTCTCCCCAGTGGGTTCTAGGAGTGCGAGACAAGGAAAGCAAAGATAAAAGGGAAATAGAGTAGTTTGAGGTGGTTGCAGGCCTTTTTGCCTCCTGACTCTCCTAGATGTGTTCTGGGACCTTCTGACTGGGGAAATGAGCCACTTATGGTGGCTCAGAAGATAATGAACTTTCTGTCAAACAAATGTCCAAAAGAAAATACATAACTATTAGGGCTGTTGTATTACTAATTTCCTAAATTAGTAATTTAGTAGTTTAAAAGCATATCAATTTAACTTTATTTTAGCAAACATTTATTATTTCTCTCCCTTAGCCAGTCTCTCACTTGAACAGCAAAAGATTGTCATAACAAATATTCATAGTATAGGGAAGCAAATTGCCACATTGGTCACATGTAAAAATACGTGATTTACTCTATATTTTGAGCTAGCCACCTCCGTGGCAGAAGTGTTGCATCTCTAGTCCCCTGGATATTGAGTGCGTTGATCAGATTTCTAGAGTTTTTCAAAGCTGTTTTTCTTTATATCATTGTTAAAGTATAAATTGTTTTCTATTTCTGTTCATTTTATAGGGGTCTTCCCAGTTTTCTCTAAAACTGTTGATTTTGTGATTTCTTTGGGCAAATTAATACTCAGTTGTATTTATAAACCACAGTTTGTTTAGCAGTTCACCAGTAGGTAGGCATCCCTATGTTTGGTGACCCTGAAAACAGCTGCTTATAAAAATTTTTTCTACTTATGGGTACTTTTCCTTTTTGTTAATCTCTTTGGAGTATAGACTAAATGGTTTACCAGTAATTCTAAAATTCTGTGGAAGGTTGGGTTAGATTGGTGTCTTTGAACTCTTTAAGAGTTTTTAATTATTGTAAAGTTATCATTAAATAATGAATGCAAATTTATAAAATAGAGTGAGGTCACGTAACCTGGGACCATGTTCAATTCAATTTAATCCTATATTTATTTAAAGATTACTATGCTATGTGTTGGATATGATACAAAGTATGGATAAGATATGAGCGATTAGTAGTTGGAATATGCAATTTAATGAAATTTTTCAAGTTTTTTTTAAGTCCTGTTTTTGTCTTAAAGTGAGTCTAAAAATATACACCAGCTTACACATTAAAATCAAGAACATTGATTTCCCCTGTAAATGGAGCTAAGTCCTGCTCTCTTAGTGGACACATACCATACATAACTTTTAAGGCTGATACTTGAATATAGTGCAGTTATCCCTTTCACATTGTGACTTTCCCCATTGCAATTTCAATATATTGTGGATTAGCATAAGAAATTAAATGGGAATCTTTTGGGGGCTTTGTGGAAGCCACAGACAATACACAAAGGCCAGTAAACAATACAGAAAAAAATTTAGAAATTCAGAAATGCATAAAGTATATGTAAAGTAATACTTAATATCAACATCCTTTATTTTTTAATGCCATAAAAATTCAGTCATTCTCTGGTACGAAGGGAGAGCCAAAAGTTTTTAAGTGAATTTTCCAGATCATGGGGGTGCCATGTACCTAAACCCATAATGTGGAAGTGATAAACTGTACTAGTATAAATTAGGCAGCTAGGTTGTGCAGTGGATGGAGTTCTGGGACTGGACTCGGGAGTACCTGAATTCAACTCCGGCCTCAGACGTTTACTGTGTGACCTTTGACAAGCCATTTAACCCTTTTTGCCTCATCTGTAAGATGAGCTAGAGAAGGAAATGACAAACCCTCCAGTATTTATGCCAAGAAAATATCCAACAAAGGGTCATAAAGAATCTTACACAACTGAAAACAACTGAATAACAACACAAAATGCTTTTTACTGTATCTTTCAGATGTATAATTCTAAACATTGCATTCTCACATTTAACCTATTATAGTGTTCAATATGACCATAGTTAATTAATGCCTCCTATATCATAGAGGCAACCAAATAACTTTTGTATGTTTGATATATCCAGAAGCCCCTCATATTAGTTTGCAAATTATATTGAAAGATAATTAGAAAAGAAATGTATAAATTAGCATTCTCTTTGACCCATTGTGACTTAGCCCATGGATAGTAAAGAGAAGCTCAGCTTGCAGTTTTGATTGTTCTGTCCATTTTCACTTTCCTGAGGATGCTACTGTAACTTTACATTCTGCAGTGCTAGAACAGAAACCTCAAGTAATTAGTTCTCTGAACAAATGACCAGTTCAAAGTTTTTGATAGCCAAGAATAGCCATTTGGTAATTTGTCTTTTGGTCCTCGAAAATAAGAAATTGGCCAGTTTTATCTAGAAAAATATGGATTTGGTGAAACTTGATTTTATCTTTTAATTATAGAGAATCAAAGTTTCCATGAATAAAATGATTATATTCTTCAGGTAATCAGAGAAAAAAATACATAACAGTTAGAATATACTAGTAAATATATATTTACATGTAAAGTACTCTTAAAATTTCAAATTCCGTGATCGAGAATTGATTAGTTCTTCCTTTTCTTTTTTGATAAGCAACATTAGTTTATAAAAGGCATTTACATTTTTGGTTCCATGTAGCTACTCTTTCCCCTCCTTTTTTTTTTAAACTCTGATTACTTCTTTAATTAATGAAGCTCAAAAGGGAAACTTATTAGCATGCCTTTAACCCAGCTGTGGTTTTATCCCTAAATAAAATAACTGAACCTTTTAACAACTCAAGTCAACATAACTTTAGGTTTGCTGCTCAAAATTGAGCAATTTTATACTTGCTCAGTCTGGTAATACTTGTAATGGTTAAGAGAATAAGTTTGTATCTTCATAATTTATATTTCAGGTTAAACATCCCCTTGCCAAAGACAAAACATAGCTCTACGTATACCAGAGATACTTGGCCTTTTAGGCAAGTTATAATTTTTATCTTAATAGGTTTGCTTTACATTATTTTAACTTTTGAATTTTAAAATATTTCTCATATTTAACCTTGCAAATTTTATTATAGTTTATTTCTCCACTTAAAATCATGCTCCATTGTTTATAAGCTTGGAAGATTAGCAGTCTGAGAAGTATAAACTCCAAAATGGGGTTTCACCTGAAAAGGCTTGTAAAATGGACCCAAAATATGAACGGTTGTTTCTTTTATATGAAGATGAGTTTGTGTCCTTGTAGAGAAGCTCATATTCAGGATCTTGGACACTGGTTAGGTTGCTGAAAGTGATAAAGGCATTCTCTTACATGTGAGATTATTTGAGATCTTCCTATTTATCAGTTGAGGAGGTCTCATATATTCTTGAAATCACATCAGTCATCCATCCCATCATATACTATAGTTTGCTTTGCCGTTTCCCGCATTATATGGTGTTCAGAGTTCCACAGATATTGCTTCTCTGCAGATATATGTCCCTTTTCCCCCTTGTTCTTGATAATGCCCTCAGGAGCTATTTCTGATGATAAAATTATTGTATCAAAGGACTTTTTGACTATTGCACTACATATCTAGTTGATTCTCAAAAAGCTTTGACCAATTTGCAATTACACCGGCAATTCACTTGTTTCCCCTTAATCTCATCAGCATTGAATAGCGTCACTTTTGGTTATTTTCTGTAATTTGATGGGTGTGAAGTGCTAAGTAAAAGTTCTTTAAATTTGAATTTTTGATTATTAATGTATTAATGTTGTCTAAAGAATCCAGTGATCAGCTTGTAATGAGTGAGTGATAATCACTGCTATATATACATAAAACTTTGAGCTTTACAAATCACTTTTTATTTTTTGGTTATTGCTTCAGATCTTTAAGAATTAATAGGAATTGAACTGCTTTTATTTGAGGCATTGTTAACAAACATTTATTAAATGCTTTCTGTGTGACCCACATTGTTCAAGTACTGAAAAATGCAGAACAAAATAAGTGTGCTCTCCTTTGAAAGATCCTCACATTATTTATTTATTTTGGTTATTATGGACTTGAGAAATTAGTAAACAAGAGCATTTTCATATGCAAAGAATGGAAAGGATTATATATGAAACCTTGAAACTATTATAGATAGCTTTTTAAGGAATGTGTTTTTCTTTGAATTTCCTTCTGTTTTCTGTATTTTATAAATGTCTCATTGACAATCATTTCTTTCTTTCCTTTGTTTTTAAAGAATAGCTGTCACTGGCTCCTCCTAACCCCACTCTTACATCCAAGTTAAATAAATCACATCTATACATTGTCTATATTTGAAAATATTGATCTCATTTTTCCTGTAGTTTATTGACTTTGTCAGAAAATAAAAAGAATGATTGCTCCTCCATGTTCTTGAGTATAGTTGTTCCTTATGTTGATTATAGTTGTAAGATTTTCAAAGTTATTTTCCTTTCTTTTAAGTGTTGTAGTCATTGCATAAATTGTTCTCTTGGTTCTGTTCATAGTACTGTGTATCACTTTATACCAGTTTTCTCAATTCACTTAGACTCCCTTTCATCATTCCTTACATGCAGTAAAGTTCTGTTATATTCTTATACCGTATTTTGGTCTTTTTTCCACATTATAGTTACCTCTTTATTTTCTACTTCTTTGCTACAGCAAAAATTGATATTAATAATTTCATATATATGGATCCCTTCCTTCTTCCTTTGATCTCTTTGAGATAATTTACCTATTAGTGGTCTGTCTGAGTCAAAGTATATATAAAACAGTGCTTTATTGGTGTAGTTCCAAATTGCTATCCAGATGGCTGAACCAGTTTGCAGCTGTGTTAGCAGTGAGTTTCCTCATGTACCCTTGATTCCATCCCCTCCTACCTTCTTCATCAATTTGCCCAGACTGTCATATCTGTTCTCTTTATCAATCTCCGTCTCTCTCTCTTTCTCTGCTGGCTCCTTTCCACTCTTTACAAAACTGCCTTTGCCTCCCTTATCCTTAAAAATAATCATCCCTCTAACTCCCCTTATCTTTTCTGGCAAAATTTCTTTAGAGTACCATTTACAATCATTGCTTCTTCTCTTTTAAATGGTCTAAAATGTGACTTCTTACTTCATCATTTACCTACCTTCTCTAGAGTTACCATTATCTCTTAATTTCCAAGTGTAATGGCATTTTTTCAATTTTGATCTTCCTTGATGACTCTGTAGTATGTAACACTCAAATTATTAATTGGGAACATTTTTTCATATAATTGTTGATAGCTTAGAATTCTTTCTTTGAGAACTGCCTGATTTTATTCTTTGATCATTCACATATTATGGAATGTTTCTAACTCTTAATGGATTTGAACTACTTACCCATATATCTTGTATGTCAGACCTTTTTCAAGAAATTTACTAAGCTTTTTTTTTTCAGTTAGCAATTTCCCTTCCAATTTGAAGTGCACTGATTTTGTTTGTAATCAAAATTTTCCATTTTATCTTTTTTATTTGTTTAGTCTTGAACTCTTTGTCCATTGCTGTAGAAGGTATCTTCTTTGTCAATTGTAATTTGTTTATGACATGACCCTTTATTTCTTGTGTCCATTTGGTGCTTTTTGTGATATATAATATGAAGAATGTTCTAAAGCCAATTCTGCTAGACTTTTTTGAATTTCCCAGCAGTTTTGGTTGACTAGTAGACCTTACCTTAATAGTTGGAGTTCTTGATGATTATAAGATTTGTTGGTGTTGTAAATTGATTGTTTGCCCTGTCTGATATCGCTAATCTGTTCCATGATCAGTTAGGGGGTGTAGAGGATAGAGTTCCAGGCTTATAATCAGGAAGGCCTGAGTTTGCATCCAACACTTACTAGCTGTGTGACCCTGGGCAAGTTATATTTGTGGAAGTTTTCTTCTTTTTTAGATCATTTTTACCAAGTAGTTATGACGATTGCTGCTTTTTAGTATAGTTTGAGATCTGGCAACTTTGCTTCCCATTTTTTTCCCTGTGATTTCTCTTGAGATGAATTTTTTCCTTAAATTTTGGTACTACACATTAGTACATTGATATGGCACTAAATTTGCAAATTAATTTTGGTTGTGCTGTCACTTTTATCATATTAGCATAGGTAAACCATCAACAATTAACATTTCTCCAAACATATGTCTGTGTTACTGTAAAGAATAGATTGCCATTGTGTTCTTTTAATTTGTGCATGTATCTTGATAGCTAGACTCCTCAATATTTTGGTGGCTAAATGGCTCAATAGACAGAATGCTTGATTGAGTCAGGAAGAATTAAGGTCAGATTCTGCCCCAGTCTCTAGCTGTGTAACTCTGGGCAAACTTCTTAACTTCAGTTTCTTAGTTTGTAGCAATTAGGGTTGATATTAATAGCACCTCTCATAATTGTTGTGAGGGTCAAATGGAATATTTTATAAAGTGCTTAATAAACCTGAAAATAAATGCTATTATTTTATATAGTCTGTGGTATTTGAAAATAATCTCCCTTTTCTATCTTTTTGGACTTTTTTGGTGATATATGGAAAAATGGATGGTTTTGTGGTTTGTTTTATATCTTGTTACTCTGCTGAAGTGAGTTATTGCTTTACTTCACTATCAAGAGTTCCCTAAGTGTAAACTATGATACCATGTACCAAAAGCAATTGTTTTCTTTCCTGTTGCCTATGCTTATTTCCTTAGTTCTTTTTTTTTTGACTTATTGCTACATCTAACATTTATAGAACTATCAAATAATACATGTGATGATGGACATCTATGTTTTTATCCCTAATCATACTGGAAAAGATTCCATATTTATAAAATCTCAGATAATGCTACATCGTGGGTTTAGATAGATAGTATTTACCATATTAATATACTGTTCTTATCCTTTTTTAGCATTTTTCACAGAACTGGTTGTTGTATTTTGTCAGAAGTCTTTTCTGCATCTATTTATTTATAGTCATTTTTTGGAGTTTTTGATATGATCTATTATGATAATTTCCTTAATGCTGAATTAACCCTGCATTCCTTCTCTAAATCCAAACTGGATATTGTTCATAATCTTTTTATCTTGTGGTAGTATCTTTGCTAATATTGTATTCAGTTTTGTGCCATTATTCATTGGTGATATTGGTTTAGAGTTTTCTCTGTTCTTCTTACCCTTAGATAGCAAAACAATATTGTTTCATTGAAGGAATTTGATAGAATCCCTTATTTTCCTCTTTTTGCAAACATTTTGTAGTGTTGAAATTAATTGTTCCTTGAAGGTTTAATTTATGTGTAAAGCTGTCTGTTTTTCCCCCCTTTTGGCAGTTTCTTTTTGAATTATTAAATTTTTTTTCCCCTGAGATTTAGTCATTGAAATGACCTATTGTGTTCACTTGGGTATTTTATACTTTTGTTGTATTCATTTCATTTAAGTAAACTATGATTTTTTTGGCATAAAATTATGCAAATACTTTCTAATGACATCTTTTATTTCCTTCCAATTTGTTTTGAATTATCTTCTTTTTTAAAAATTATTTGAATTATCCCTCTTTTTGGGGGGATCAGATTACCTATTTAGGCTAAGTAAATAGAAATTCTGAAAATCAAATATGAGATAGACAAAAATTTAAAACAACAAAATCTGTGGAGTTGAAAATAGCTCTTAAGTTTTGTTTTCCAGTTCAGTAGGTTTTTTTGTTTTCAGTTTTGCCTATCTCATATTTGATTTTTAGAATTTCTTTTTTTTTGTTTATTTATAGATTTTGGTTTGTTAGATTTCTAATTTTTTTAAAATTGCATTCCCAATTAATTGATCTGTTCTTTAATTTTTCTTGATGAAAACATTTAGAGATACGTGTTTTCCCTAAGATCTCTTTTGCCTGCATCTTAGAAGTTTTGGTGTCTCATTCTTATAATTTTCTTTAATGAAAATTTTTTTTCCATAATTTGTTTTTAGATCCATCAGTTTTTTAGGATTAAGTTTTTCAGTCTCTTATTTCGTTTAAATCCTTTTTTGACTGTTCTTTGTTGTTTTTAATTGTTATTGTATTGTAATCAATAAAGGTTTTAATAATTTGCCTTTTTCTATTTGTTTATAAGATTTTTTTAATGTTCTGTCATATGGATAGTCAATAGCAGTAATATTTACAATTGAGAAATATGTATATTCTTTTCTGTTCTCATTCATTAATCACCAGAAATCCATCATATAGGACATTTAAAATATTCTCTGCAGCTCCTTATCTTCTTTCTGGGTTATTTTTTTCTTCCAGTTTTTTACATCTGAAAGAAGGCTCCAGTTATTTTCTGTTTATATTGATAATTTGATTAATTTATCCTACCAATACTTATACTTATATATAGTTATTATTTCATTCTCTGTGATGCCATTAAGCATAGCATAGTTTTCTTGCTTATCTCTCTTCATCATGTTTTTTTACTCTTGTATAAAATCAGATTTGCTACTCTTTACATTTTGAGTTTGCCTGAAGGACAATAAATTCTGCTCCAGCATCCCATTTACCTCTGTGAATCTTGTATGTTCATTGTAGCTTAGAATGAATAATTCCTGTAAGTAGTGAGAATAGTTACAAGATTCATTTCAGTAGTTCATCCAAGGAATAACTAGTGCCTGGAATAAAGTAGTGGCAGTGGGAATGAATATTAGAGCAATTGTAGTTCTAGAAACTTGGCAGGTGATTCAGTTCAAGACACTTACTTGGAGATTTATAGCAAATGATTCTAAAAGTGGCTTTAGATTGTGGAAGGGGTTTTGTGGTTAGAGATAGAGATTTGGGAGTCATTCACATAAAAGAGATAGTGGAAACAGTGAGAGAGAGAAGTGAATAAGGAAAAAGCTACCATGGGGAAATATCAAGTGGGATAGGTAAGAAAGATGAGACCGCAAAGGAGACAGGAATCTAATGTAATGGAAAGCAAGGACTGAATAAGCTGAATAACTGTTACAAAAGAAATCAGAAGCTGCCTAAGAACCATCTTTTTAAAAATTTTGTTTAGTTTGTACAAATACTGTTTTATTGATGTTTGGTTTTTAGTGCAGTTTTTTAGGTACTCTACAGGGTAAAAAATAAACCCCTATTTTTTCAGATATTTTAATTGTAGCACTGTATTTTAATGTATTAATTTGATGCTCTGATTCTTGGCCTGGTCAGTGTTGCTAATACCATGCAATGGAACAGAAATGAAAATAGAAAATAGTGAATTTAAACTACGTATAGTTTGGGAAGTATAGTCTCTAAAGCTACTCAGAAGAAAATGATTATTACAAAGGCTATTGAATGGCATACACTTTATGGCTGTTATAGTAATATTAATTTGTAATTTAAAAAAAATTGCAACTTCTTCTTTTTAGGAGAAAGTTAAATATCCACGTATTTTATGCAGAGTAACTGGAAACATTATGATTGCATACAGTTTGTGGTTTCCCATTTGTACCTAAGAGGTTGTTAAAGAACATGTTTATTTTAAAATATAATATGTTCATATATTGAATGTTTAGAATCATCAAAAGCATGTTAATGACCTGTCCATTTTTAACCATATTGGAAGCATCTGTTAATTTTGCAAGCTGTAAGAAAAAGGAGTAAATTATATAACAGGCTAATTTTATCAACCACAATTAATATAAATTATTTCTGTCATTCATAAACTTAACTTAATTGGAATTAGAAGGCATTCCTAATGCATATTACTAGACTAATTTAATTCTTGACTTATGAAAATATGATCCAATAATTGTTAGCATTCAGATATTTAACATCAGGTGAGTCATATTTGCTAGATGTAACCATAATAAGTGGTTTAGAAATAATTGCTAAAATGAATATTTCTAGCAAAATGGAAACCATGAATAGATTTTACACTTAAAAGCAAATCTAATTTAGAATGTCAGTGGCTTAATTCATTTAGAATATTGGAGTGCTAGAGATTGATCAGATAAGAATTATACTTATTAGTTGTATTCAAGCATTCTTTTATTTGTGTCATTCTATACTCAATCTGTATAAAGAAAATAGGACAATAATCCTCTAACTCATAATATCATGAATGATATAATTTATGATGAAAAAAATGTAAAGATCTTAATAAGAAAATTTTCTGTGTTTCTACAAATAGGTAACATGTATTGATGTAGTGGGAGAACTTGGCCTTTTTAAGCTAAGGTCTTTAACAGGTCTCAGTTTGGCTTGGGCTATGCCCATTCTGTGATTAAGGCTAGGTAAGAAATGAGGCAGAGAATGGCTTCTTCACCTAGTCAAAAAAAGAAAAAAAAATCAGTCTGGAAGAGAAGACCCTTAGAGTTAATGGCCAAAAAGGAAACAATTGCTATTTACATTTACTCTGAGCCAATCAGGGCTGAAACTATGAACTATTGCTGGCTAATCGATGAATGATTTGGGTTTAAGGTATGGTACTTAAGAAATAAAATAGTTTCAGAGATCAGCATTTACATTCATTTGGGCAGAGCACCTCTAGGTCAGGCTATAATATTCTGTGTGAACCCAGAAGAGAAAAGAAAAGGAGAAAGTGAGGCTGGTGACTTTCTATAGTCCTCCCTCACTTAAATCCAATTTACTTACATGTCATGGCATCACCTCCTGATGTAACAGTCCTCTTTGAGAACAGAAGACAAACAACATGTATTGATGATCAAGGAAAATTTTGGTCGGGCATATGGGAAGGGATAATATTTATTCCCATGAGCAAAGCACTTGATTTTTTTGTAGGAATGAAATCTTAGGTCCCTAAAGATTTGGGAAAATTTGATCCAGTTTAATACTAAATAATTTTTATTTCACTCTTTGCCAAAATTCTTAGCTATTTTAGTGTTAGAAAAATTGGAATATAATGCTGTTTTGCTGTCTAAGGAAACAAGAGAGTATCCCTTGGAGATTGTTATGCCATAGACTACAAATAGAAAAGGAAAAAAAAGACATTTTGCAGTACCTCTCTTACTTTCCATTGTCTTTGATATTTATCTGTCACTGGCTTAGTAATCCTTTCTGCTAGTTATTTCAGGACCAGAGGATATAATTCATGTGGGCTAGGGGACTTGAGTGTATTAAGCCTTTTTAATTGCTGTCTTACTATCTTATCTTGGGCAGCAACTCCATTAGTGGTTTTTAGTCTGTCTTTTGCAGTGTCAAGGTCATCATTCTTTGTAGAGGTGACAGAAAGAAAATATGAATTGAGCAGTTCTGCCTTCTTTGTTGTCAGTCATTATCTCATTCACCCTCTACCTTCTTTAATCCTCCTTTTTCTTCCCCCCTTATAACTAAAGAAGCCCTTTTTGTGATCCTTAGCCAACCTGAGCTCATCATCACAGTCACTATTTTTACAAGACAATGTCACACTCTTAAATCCATCTGCTGTTACCTCTACATTTCTCCGCCTTCTGTATGTTTCTTTTTACAATCTTAAGTTGGGATATTCCCTGTGCATCCACATCATTAACTTCAGATAAATCTTGTCCTTTCTCTTTATTGCAGTCATTTCCCTTTTTATCTTTGGAATTTTATTCTTGAGCATTTCTCATCCCTCTTAGGATGACTTCCCCAGAAACATTTTATCACATGGGATCCTTGTTCCACTGGGACCACTGAAATGCTGCTTTGAAATTTAGGGTAGATCTCAGATAATTCCCAATTTTACTGTCCTCTGTCATAAACTTTAGGATGGAATCACTGTGTTTTCCCCTACCGCACTACCTTTTACCTTTCAACTAGTTTATCTCTGTTCGTAGGAATCTGATTCAGAAGATAATTTTCCCTTTGTTGGTTCCTCCACCTTTTGAAGGATGAAAGTATTACCAAGACAAATCAAGAAGTTATTAGTTCTGTTTTTGACCAAGAAAAAGCTCCAACAGATGTATAGATAATTGAAGTTTCCCATTTCTCTGCAACCTAGTTGCCATCTTCTACCCCTCACTCTCTCTTGCTGTTTGTCTAATCTGTTGCCAATGTCTATCAGTTTTACATTTGAAACATCCCTTGCATAAACACCTTTCTCTCCTCTGACATGCAGCCACCTTGGTATGGGCTGTTGTCACCTCATACCTACATTATTTCAATACACTGTTGGTTGGTCTCTGCCACAAGTCTTAACCCACTTCAATTCATCTTTCACTAAGCTATCAAAGTGATCTGAAAGTACAGGTCTAACAGTGCCACCCCATCCCCCACCTCCATCACTCAGTAAACTCCGGTAAACTTTTTACCTTCAGAGATGAATATAAAATCCTCTACTTTGTATTCATATCTATATCTATCTGTCTGTCTGCCTATCTATCTTGATCTTTTTGAGGTCCAGACCTTGTAGAGGTATTTCTGAGTCAAAAGGTATATACACTTTAATAACCTTTGGGCATAGTTCCAAATTATTCTCCAGAATGGTTGGATTGGTTCATAAACACCAACAGTTTATTAGTGTACCTGTTTTTCCTCATCCCCTCCAGCAGTTGTCATTTATGATAGATATGAGGTAGTATCTCAGAGTTGTTTTAATTTGTATGTCTTTAATCCATAATGATTTAGAGCATTTTTCATATGATTATAAATAGCTTTGATTTTTTTTTCCTGGAAGCTGCTTATCCACATCTTTTAATATTTATCAATTGGGGAACGACTCTTATTTTTAGAAATTGGACTCAATTCCTTGTATATTTGGGAACGGAGGCCTTTATCAGAGAAAATAACTGTAGAAGTTTTTGTTATTACTCCACTGTCTATAGTTTCTTTTTAGCAAAATGTATTATCATATGTTTTAATTATTATATCTAGTTTTACTTTTGCTTTGCCTGAGATTATGATTGCTACCCTTACCTTTTTTTTTAGTTTAGCTGAAATATGGTAGACTCTTCTGTGGTCCTGTATTTTAACTCTGTTAATTCTCTTTCTAGTTGAAGGTGTGTTATGTAAACTGCACATTATTGGATTCTGGTTTCTAAACCATTCTGTTCTCTGCTTCTGTTTTATGAGTGAGCTCATCCCATTGATGTTTACAATTATAATTACTAACTGTATATTTCCTTCTGTCTATTTTCTTCTGTTTATTTTCTCTTTTTTTTAATTATCCTGTCCCTCCTCAAAAGTCTGTTTTCTTTCTGACCATTGCGTCCCTTAATGCATGCTTTCTTTTGTCATTCTCCCTCCTTGTCCCTGTACCCCTTGAAATATGTTTAGGCTCCTTCCTTGATCATGACTTTCAGGTAGTCCAGTAATTCTTAACTTATCTCTCCTTGATATATATTCCAAGTCAGTTGTTTTTCTGATGAGATTTTTCACATTTTCTTCTATTTTTTATTCTTTCGACTTCATTTTCTTTTGTTTTCTTTTTCTTGATATTTGATGGAATCATTAACTTCCACTTGCCCAATTCTGATTTTTAAGGAATTTTTTTTTTAGCGTGCTTTTGTATTTCTTTTTCCATTTAGCCTTTGATGTTTTTTAAGGAATCCTGTTCTTTAGTGAGGAGTGTGTGTTTGTGTGTGTGTGTGTGTGTGTGTGTGTGTGTGTGTGTGTTTTGTGCTTCTTTCACCAAGCTATATAATTTTCCTTTCATAATTTTCTTGCATCGTTCTCATTTCTTTTTTCAGTTTTTCCTCTTCTACTCTTATCTCTTTAACTCTTCTATGACTTCTTGTTGGACTTGGGTACAATTAGCTATTTTCTTTGCAGCTTTAGTTGTAGCTGTTTGCATGTCATTGTTTGTGACTTAGTCTTCCTTGCCATGATAGAAATTTTGATGGTCAAGTTCTTTTTTTGTTGTTTGCTCATTTTCCTAGCCTGTTCCTTTGAACCTTATATTAAAATTGGATTCTGCTCGCCTAGGGATGGGAAGTCACTGTCCCATGCTTTAGGGGTTTTTGTTTTTACTGTTTTCAGAACTAGTTTTGGTGGTTTGCAAGTTTTTGGTGCCTTTAGGATGATGTGATCCAGGGAGAAGTGTGATCACTGCTCTCCTTATGCTCTGATTTTAACCAGGAAGGGTTCCTACTTTCCTGTAGGTGCACTCCTTTTAGACCTGTAACTGTTAACAGGTTTCTTCCTCTTCTGTAGGCACAAGGGTTGATGCTTCTCTTTGTCTTGGAATTGCAACCATGATCTCTTACTGTCTTGTGATAAGCATTCCTCTATTGCCTTGGAACTGTGACTCAACTACATATGGGAAATAGAGTTGCCAGTCAACACCACCTATACCCAATACCTGCAGAGAGGTCCAACCCTCTTCCTTCTCTGGGCTGAGAACTCCTGAACCTGTTGGTGCTGCTTCTGCCACTGACCTGGCTGCCTTTAAGGCCCCACTGCTAGTTCTGGGCTGATTTCCACCTTGGTATCAGAGATCTCTTTTTCTGGCTTCTGTCTTAGGTTTGGACCTTTTGTTGGCTCTGCTGCTCTAAAATTTGATTTAAGGAGTTATTTTAAAGTTGTTTGGAGGAAACTGTTGGAAAATTCCTTGGTTGCTCCCTGTATCTTTTCATCTTGATGTCATCCTATTTCTTGTAACAATTCTCTTACCCTTGCCAGGCCCTAATAGTAATGTGTGTCTGTATTAGAAAGTGATCTTTGTAAAAGGACCTTCTTTTCTCATTTGCAACAGGGATTGGATCTAGAGAGGTTAGTTAGAAAACTATGACACTCTTCCTGAAGCAATGACAGTATGTTGGGCAAAGAAAAGACAAATATAAGAGCCATTTAATTAAAAAAAAATTAATAAGACATTATGACAAGACTGGATTTAAGTAGAGCGATGAGAAAGGTCTAGTTTTAAAAAATCAACCTTATTTTGATCATGGCTTACTTTCTACTTTTAATTTAGTAGAATTTGTATCTTGGATTTCAGGAAGAAACAAGAGGCATAATTTCCCCCCAAAAAAACTTAACTATAAGTTTCTCTCTGATTTTCTTTTCATCTTATGACATATTCAAACACTTGAGACCTGAGAAGTGGCTTCAATTTTTCTGTTTAATTAAAAGTACAAACAATCATCTCCTTGAATTCTGTCATATCCCTGCCATTCTTGTCACCTTAATTTTTGAGAAAAAGGAAGCTATTCAAATAATGGTTGGAAGACCCTTTAATCATTCTTAGTAGGCTTTGTCTTTGCTGGTTCCCTCAAGTATTTGTTATTTTTGAATTAGTTACATACTGTCTAATAAATCAGAAAGAACAATGAGGATCACTTAATAAAATTAGAGAATTAAGCAGCAAGAAGGCAGAAATTTAAGTTGAGAGATAGTTGAATGTCTCCTAAATCTTAGTTTAATTCTTTGTAAAGATTTAAGGAAGTGTGAGATCTATTTCGAGTAACATGCTGTCAGGAGGTTCAGAGTGATTTTCCTTATCCAATTAGTTGTCATATCTTGTTGATCTTACCTCCACAAATGCTCTACTATCTGTCCCTTCTTTTCACTCTCATGGCTACTGCTCCACTTGTTCTCTTACTTGAACTATTTGCAATAGCCTCTAATTACTTTCTCTTAACCTCAAATCGCTACCTGCTTTGATCTGTATTTCACATAGGTGTCAAAGTGGTTTTTCTAAAGGATAAAACTTACCATGTTGTGTCACTTTTCAAAAAAGCTTTAGGGGCTCCCTATCGTAGTCCTTTGTTTCCCTATCTTCTAGTGGCATGCACACAGTAGGATTTAACAAATGATGGTTGATACATTGAATCTTTCCATAACCTTTATATGACTAATCTTCATAGGCATTAAATGCATTATTTATGAAAGTGTGAAAAGGCAATAGGCAGACTTTTTCAAATGATACACTAAAGCAATTCAGATCTAAGAGTCACCCAGTTAACTAAAGGTATAGTACAGGGTTCTAAACCTGAAGTCTATGAACTTGTATCTTAAAATATTTTGATAACTAGTTTCTTTTTTAATCCTGTGTATTTTGTTTTGTGAACTTAACAACATTCTGAGAACGGGTCCGTAGGCTTCAAAAGAGTGCCAGACAAGGACTATGACCTAAAACAATGTAGAAAATACAAGATTTCATTGTGCTTATCATTTACTTTGAAAATAAATTGTGTTATTTCTTAACTCAAAATGCTTCTTTAAGGATCTACCGCAGTAAGTTCTTTCATTGATGTAAAAATCATCAATTGACTAACATGATTTTTGTTGAGTGGCTACCAACTCACGTGGTTAAATAGTAGTAGTAGTAGTAGTAGTAGTAGTAGTAGTAGTAGTAGTAGTAGTAGTAGTAGCAGCAGTAGCAGCAGTAGTAGCAGTAGTAGCAGTAATAGTAGTAGTAGTAGTAGTAGTAGTAGAAGTAGCAGTAGGACTAGTAGTAGAAGACATAGTTCTTTAATATTTGCAAAGCATTTTGGATACTTTATTACATTTGATCCTCACAATCTCCTGATAATGTTTTGGCGATTAGTATCTATTGAGATTTTAAAACAAGAAGATTTTCATTCACTAATGTTGTTTGCTGCCTCATTTTTGTCTTTATTTTTTTGGACACATACCTCCCCAGAGTCCAAACGGAAGAGTGATGCCCTGGAAGAGTGAGGTCCTGCATATGTTTCTGTTTATGGATGTCATTGTGTTGATCACACAAGTTCTGGAATATTGCAGGGCTAGTTAAATTAGCTTCATCATCACCATTTTAGCTCTTCAGCTATGTACACAAAAATAGCCAAGTTCTTGAACAAGACAGTTTTTATAGATTATAAATTGTACTTGGATGGATAATCAATGGATTTGGCTCATTAGCATTTGTTTCTTTAGCAAATAAGCTGGGCACAGCGTTGTATAGTAGACTGATGAACTGGGTTACCTTTATCAGTTAAGTAGTGTCTTTAGTGACTGAAACAAAGGCCTATTAAAAAAAACTCAGTATTTTTCCAGTGATGCTATATGAGAGTGAGTGAGTCTTAGAATATATTGTACAGTCTCTCAAAAATTAAAGTTGGAGTTCAACCAGGGGGCAATAGAGAATTAGTGGTGGATGTGTATAGGCTGTGTTCTATAATATTGAAGAGCTATTAATATTTTGTAAAATGGCATTAAAAGCCTCCTTTCAAAAAGAACAGCCATATGTAAAGAACAGAAAATGTACTCTTTGAAGTCTTTATAACATGTGGAAATATAGAGGAAGGCCTACAGTATGGTAAGGGGATACCCTATGTACCATTTAGATTATTTTGGGATTAAATTTGACAGGAAGACTTGGATGAGTTGTGATTTTTTCCCTAGTGGAATGCGCCCTTCTCTTATAACAAAGTATAAAAAAAAAAAAAAAGGAAAAATGCTTAGCTTATACTAATCTATGCCTTAAGAAAGTTTGACATTATACCAATCAACAAACTAATCAAGTCTTTACTATTGTGCACTAAAAGGCATTGTGCTAAGTGTTGGTGTTCTAAACCCATTTTTCTCCAACTCTGTAAAGAAGGGTGAGAGTAGTGCTTATTTTAGCTTAGAAGAATTACAATACAAGCATATATTTAACCATAGTTAATTAGTGAATCTTTCATAACTATTGGGAGTCATATGAAGTCTAATGTCTGTCTATTAGTTGTGAGATTAGAGTGAGTAATGTCAATGACCCCTCTAACTCTAATAATTGTTATGTTAATTTGTTAATAGTTTTTCCCTCCTTACATACACCAGTCTAGAATTCTTGCAGTTATATACGTAATCAGACTAATATTTTGAATTTATAAACTGCCTCTCCCACTTTCCTATAATTTTTTTGGTTCTCCTTACTTTATGTTTGTGTATGTTTATGTGTGTATATGTATATATATATATGTATGTAAACATATGATATTTTTTTCCCCAAATACATGTTAAAACAGTTTGTTAACATTTTAAAAAATGTCTTGAGTTCCTCACTTGCCTCCTCCTCCCTAAGACAGTAAACCATCAGATATAGGTTATCCATGTGCTCCCTTGTAAAACATTTCCATATTAGTCATTTTGTATTAGAAGACTTGAATAAAAAAATGAAAGAAAGTGAAAAATAGCATGCTTCACCATGTGTTCAGACAATATGAATTTTTGTCTTTGGAGGCAGATAACGTGCTTAATCGTTAGTCTTTTGGGATTGTCTTGGATCCTTGTATTGCTGAGGCCAGCTAAGTCATTAACAGTTCTTCATCATACAATATTTCTGTTACTGTATACAGTTCTTCTGGTTCTGCTTACCTCACTTTGCATCAGTTCACATAAGTCTTTCCTGGTTTTTTTTTTTTTCTGAAATCATCCTGCTTTTCTTATAGCACAGTGATACTCCATCACAATCATATACCACAGTTTTGTTTAACCATTCTCCCAACTGATGAGCATCCATTTGAATTTCTAGTTCTTAGCCACCACAAAAGGAGATGCTATAAATAATTTTGTGCTTGTGGGCCCTTTTCCTTTTTCCTTTTTTTTTTTTTTTTTGATATCTTTGGGATATAGACCTAGCAGTGGTATTGCTAGATCAAAGGTTATGCACAGCTAAATAGCCTTTGGGTGTGGTTCCAAATTGCACTCCAATTTGATGGATCAGTTCACAACTCCGCCAACAGTACATTAGTGTTCCAGTTTTCCCACAGTCTCTCCAACATTTTTCATTTTTCTTTCCTGTCATATTAGCCAATCTTATAGGTATGATATGATACCTCAGAGGTGTTTTAATTTTCATTTCTTTAATAGTGATTTAGAGCATTTTTTATATTACTATAGATAGCTTTGACTTCTTTGTCTGAAAGCTGCCTGTTTATATTGTTTGATTGCTTATCAATTGGAGAATGATTTCTATTTTTATAAATTTGACTCATTTCTTTATAAATACTCAATGCAAAATCACCCCCTCCCCATTTTCTGCTTTCTTATTAATTTTGATTACATTGGTTTTGTTTGTGGAATAAAACTTTTTAATTTTATATAATCAGAATTATCTATTTTATATTTTGTAGTGCTCCCTAAATTTTCTTTGGTCCTAAATTCTTCCCTTATCCATCAGTCTGTCAAGTAAACTGTGTTCCATGCTCTCTTAATTTGTTTATCATGTACTTATTTTGATCTTATCTTGTTATATGGTGTGAGATATTGAGCTATACCTAGTTTTTGCCATATCTTTTCCAGTTTTCTTAGCAGTTTTTGTCAGATAATAAGTCTTTGTTCCAAAAGCCTGGATCTTTGGGTTTATCATATACGAGATTATTGGGGTCATTTACTATAATGTAATGTGTACTTAATCTATTCCACTGATCGTCCAGTCTATTTCTTAGCAGTAACAGATTGTTTTGATAATTATCACTTTATCCTACAGTTTGAGATCTAGTATGACTTGAACATCTTTCTTCACATTTTTTTCCATTGGTTGTCTTGATATCCTTGATGTTTTGTTTTTCCAAATGAATTTTGTTATTTTTTTCTAGCTCTCTAAAATAATTTTTGGTAGTTTGATTGTCATGGCACTGAATAAATAGATTAATTTAGGTAGGATTGTTCTTTTATGTAATTCTTACTGGCTTCTGCAAAATATAAGTCATACTTTTATGATATTTCTTACCAAAGAGGATTATTACTATAAAGGTGTAAAAATTCCTTTTCTCATGATAGACTTTAAATCAGATAATTTTGGATAGGCATAATGACTGCAGGTTATGTGTAGTTCTAAATAAAGAAAAATTACCCAATATTGAGATTGGAGATGAACTGAATTAATGATTGCCTTATGGTCATTTTGGAATCCTAATGTGTATAGAAACTAATGCAATTTGTCTTTAAGACTTAAGGGAGTAGCTAAAGAAAATTCATTTTATCTTTTTCAAAATGATGAATGTAGACAGCTGACTTTCTAAACTGATTGTAATGCATTGCTACATTCTGTATTCTATGAGAATGTTCACCTCTGTACTCTGCCTGTCCAGCTGTTGTCTTGAACAATTATCAGCAAGTCATTATTCCAGCATGAGCTATGTCATGCTTGAAAGTGAGATAAAAAAAATTAATGAGTGTGTGAATATTGGTTGATGAAGGTTAAGTAGATACAAATATGCTCTCTGCATTCTTTACTATGAATGTTCAGACAGGGGCAGTGTACTCTGAAAGCATGTAAACAAATGGAACTGATTGACAGCTCCTGAATTAGCACTTAAAATGGTGTGTAAAGGCATATTCTGTGTTCAACTAAGTAATTGTTTGCTTTACAGATAGAAGAGTGCTGTTGACCTTAGGTGAATCATCATGTTTCAGCTGCAGATTTTTTTTAATAATTTCTTTTTTTTCATTCTAGTACCAAAATTTAATTTTCACTCATTGATTGTTGAGCACTGTAGTTATGACTATATAACCTTATAGTTGTGACTAGCAGTGATACTTTAGTTAGCAATCTATTAAGAATTCTCCTAATTCTCTTGTTTTTAGAATGACAACTACTATTTTAAATATGATCTAGTTAAAATGAGACATTTGTGTTTAAATAGTAGTGTTGTATGGACTGGTTTTCATTTGCATAGTTAATTTGTTTTCCTTTTTTGCAACCTGCCCTGACTAAAACCACACTTGGCTTTATTAGTTCATACTCCCAGCTCATTTTTATCATAAGTTAATTAAAAATGAATTCTTTGAAAACACAAGGAAGCAAATTCCAGGTCATGTCATTTCCTTTTTTTATTAGCACTACTAAACCATGGATGATGGTAGTACTGTACATATAGTAATCTAGATTTTAACAAAGCTTTTGATAAAATATCTCATAGAGTTCTTGTGTAGAACATAGAAAGATATAACTTATACAGTGAAACAAGTCAACGGATTCCAAGTTGTTTGGATGGTTTGACTCAAAGTGTTACTATAGTTATTGGTTCATTGGCAATGTTTCCAGAAATCTCTAGCAGAATACCTCAGGGCTATGAGTTTAGCTTGAACTATTTAAAATTTTTATCAGTTACTTGGATAAAGGCATAAGTGGTATGTTCATCAAATTTGCAGATGACATAACACCAGGAGGGTTTGCTGATATTTTGGATGACACAGTTGGAATCTAAAAAGATCATGATAGAGAAGAGTATTGCTCTCAAACTAATAAAATGAAATTCAGTATGGATAAATGTG
Source organism: Notamacropus eugenii (assembly GCF_028372415.1). Lineage (NCBI taxonomy): Eukaryota > Metazoa > Chordata > Mammalia > Diprotodontia > Macropodidae > Notamacropus > Notamacropus eugenii. The sequence goes on from NC_092877.1 coordinate 281,825,379, forward strand.
TAAAGTCTTGCATTTGGGTTCAAAATATCAATTCCACAAGTATTCAGTAGAGGGAGGCATGGTTAGACAGCAGGTGTTCTGAAACAATTCTGGGGATTTGAGTATAAGCTCATATTAGAAGAGGAATTTAAGTGTTCTATTTCTTTAATGGTTGATTTTCATGGAATTTTCTCTAGCTCATGATCACATTAGCCTTGGCTGTCGCATGGAACGGATGACTCAATCTTCCCTTTTTATTAATTATTACTTAATTTGACTTTGGGGTAATTATTTTTTTAAGTATTCTCCCTACAGGACTTAAAGGTTTTACATAGCTACAATGCTACTTTGAAATAAAGCCTTCCTGGTCCGTACTCAGCTATTTTTGATAATATTCTCTATTCTCTCTCTCTCCCCTTTTCCCTCTTTTTTCCCTCAGGCTCCCTCTCTCTTCTCCCCCACTTTTCTCCCTCTTCCCCCTCTTCTTTTCCTTTGAAGTGAAAGTACTTATGTCTGCTGGATATTCAGAGAGAAGTAATTATTTCTACTTATAGTAATAATCTCTTTTATCTCTTTCTTTTCTGACTTAATCTCATGGTACAGAAATAAATTGGTTATACTAAGGTTACTTCATTCCCATGAATAGTTAAATTGGATAAAGCATGAACTATTTTGAAAGGCAGTGAGACGGATTGAAAACATACTGTGGAGAATCTTTAATAATTTGGGTTTGATTTGTTAGACATTGGTGAGTTATCATAATATTTTTTGTAGTAGCTCAACACCATCATATTTGCTCATTATGAAGATTAATATGACAACGGTGTGAAGAATGAAGTGGGGAAATGTTAAAAGGTATTGTAGCAATTCAGATAAGAGGTAATGAGAGTGTAGACTAGCATGGTGGCAACAGGGAATAGAAAGTGAAAATAAATGCTGAAGAGCTTTTGGTAGTACAGTCAGTAGGATTGGATTTATGCCTATGTGACTGAAAAGGAACAATTGTTGATAGCATTAATGAAACCAATTAACCCTGGGAATTTCAGAAGAGCCATTTTCAGAAAAAGCTTGTGAATTCGAATCAGAACCTTTCTAGTTTGTGCTGCTATGAGGCATTCAATGTGGGTTTCATGGGCTCTGTGATACCATGTGCCCTTCACTTTCTGCTTTCTCTTGCATAACAAGTGTGGTAATTATTATATAGCTCTTTAGGACAAACTTTGTATTTGGTTTCAGAAAACTTCTGGTTCAATCCTCAGCCACTTTAGTACCTACGTGACCTTGGGCAAGCCATAAGTACTTTGGCTGACTCTGTTTCCTTATCTGTAAAATGAGAGAATCTGATTAAATTATTTATAAGGATTTTTGTGACTGAATTCTTTGCTCCTTTTCTGTATAAGGTAAAATAAAGAGCTTTTTTAAAAAAGAACTAACAAAGTTGAGATGTAAATAGGATTCAGATTTTAAAAAGAGAAGAAAGTATAATTACCCAAATAAAAAAAAAGGACAAAGTAAATTCACAATATGAAGAAAGGAAATAAAAAGAATTGCAGATAATACTCAGTACAAACTTTATGTAGCATAATTCAGAACTTAAAAGAAAATAGATGGTTATAAAAATAGAAAATAAATACATTGACAAGTCAACAAATACAGTTGTTTTCCCAAACTCAGAAGGAGCAATTGAGCAAGACATAATTGAAGTACCTCAAAAAATGCTTATAAACAAACATTCTTCTTCCATAGAAAACTAGAGTTGTTTCAGATCTGGTCCTCCTTTCCTTTCGAGTCTTTTAAGTATATTGAACAAAACAAAGAAAATATTATATGTACTTTTACCTTGTGACTTCCAGTGATAATCCTGTAGATATTAAGGAAGGGCTAACCTTGCAGTCAAGAAGGCCAGCCATCAATGCCTCCCTCAAAAATTTACCATTTGTGTAACCTTGGGCAAATCACTTAACCTTTCTAGGCCTCCGCTTCTTCACTTGTAAAATGAGGTGATTGGACTTTGTTACCTAAGTCCCTTCCAGCTCTAAATCTGTAATCTTTTCATTTTTTGGTGAAATGCAAATAAAATATATTTAAGAAATTGAAAAACAAAAGCCAGGCTTAATAAAAGAGGGAACAAGGTGATAATATGAATATATTTGATTAAAGGTGTTGCCAAGTGTGTTAGATTGTTTGAATAAGTTAAAAAAAGGTAGACAGGGAAATTGAATGGCAAATAAGCAGTAGTAATAGTTACTTATTTTATATTGCTTGTTTTCTTGAAAAACCCAAAGTTGACTTTGTGTACTTGATATAAATTAGCTTCAGAATTTGTATACAGTAGACTTGAGAAAATATTTCATCATTGGTTTTCTTTTAAAAGCAGACATTCCTTTTCATAAATGTAGGTTGTTAAGTTTATAAAGAGACTCTAAGTTACAGTAAGGAGGTAATGTTTTTGATAGTTAATTTCTTCCAAAAACTGACTTTGATCAAAGAGGATTGCTATTGGTTGGTTGGTTGATTGGTTGTTTATTGTCCTTTGTTCTCAGAGAGGACCAAAATGACATCACAATGCTAGAGTCAAGTTGCAGTGTGTCCTGCTGTGATTGATCAAACCAGTGTGATCTCGAAATGCTCTACCACAGTTTGGGCACAAATAATCCACTTAAACATTTGGAGTAGGTTCTCTGAATATGTGCATTTCAGGTTTCTTTATAGCTACTTCAATTCTGTTTTACTCATATTTACTCATCTGCTGTGTTTCTGTGTTTACTCTTCTCTGATGAGGGAACATGATGCTGGGCAGTCCTGTGCCAGTGTCCCCCATATCACACAATAAGTTCCAAAGTTTTTGAGAGAGATTTTGAGAGTGCCCTTATATTGCTTTTTCTGACCACCACATTGTTTTGTGTGAATTCTGCATAAAATAATCTTTTTTGGCAAGTGTACATTTGGCATTCAAACAATATGGCCAGCCCATCAGAAATTGCTTTTGGTAGCTAAGGAAATAGGAATAAGGTTTCTTTTAAAGAATGTTTGTTTATGTATTAGAAATAAAGTTGAAATGAAGAGTTTTATCTTCCTCAGAGTATTCATTCTGACAGTTAGAGCTATTTTGTTAATTATTTGAAAGAAATACTGTTTTTGCTGGATATACCAAGTTTTTCTCCAAAACTGTGTTAGGAAGTTCTTTCTTTCTTTATTGTAAATCACTTAGAATAAAGATGACTACTCTCATTGTCTCCAATTTCTTTCCCTTCACTTTGCAAACCTTTTCCATTTGACTTGTATCATGGGACAAATATCACTTGTCTGCATGCCTGACTCCTGATCCCTCAATCTTCTTGGCTAGATCATTATTTAGGTTTCACACCCTTTGCATGGGCTCTTTCCTGGACCTTCTTTCTTCTTATTTTCTCTCATCAGATGTCATCACATCCTGTAAGTTCAGTCCCAGACATACATGTATACAAGCATACGTGTGTGTGTATGTATGTACCTAGTATCTTTTCTGAATGTAGTCTTCTACCACTCCAGTGCACAATGGTAAACTAGATGGTGTAACAGATAGAGCACTTCTCTTGGAGTCAGGAAAGCCTGAGTACAAATCCAGCCTTAGATACTTACTAGCTGTGTGACCTGGACAGATCACTCAATCTCTATTTACCTCAGTTTCCTCAACCATAGAAATGGATATAATAATATGACCTATCTTGCAGACCTATTATTGCAAAGATCAAATGAAATAATATTTTAAATAATATTTTAAAGCACACAATAAATTGTGGAATTTAAATGTAATCAGTGATCAACATGAGCAATTCAGGGTAACATTGAAAGACTTATGTGCACCAATTTAGGGTGAAGGAAGTAGAACTTGGATTTTTTTTGTTCACTTGTTGCAGGCATGTCTGACGTTTTGTGAAACCATCTGAAGTTTTCTTGAGAAATATTGGAAATGCTTTTGCCATTTCCATCTTCAGCTCATTTTACAGGTGAAGAAATGGAGGCAAATGGTTAAATGACTTGCTCAGAGTAACACAGCTAGTAAACATCTGAGGCCAGACTTGAACTCAGGTCTTTCTGGTGCAGCGCTCTATCGACTGTGCTACCCAGCTGCCGAAAACTTGGATAACAATATATAAAATCACCACAGTAATCTAAATGAAAATAACACTGAAAGAAACCTAAATTGTGGTCAAGTCAGTTACCAATTCTCTTTCTGCGAAATGAATGGTGACACTTTGTTCCTTTGAGTTGGTTGATGTACATTTGCTGTCAGATTTCATTCCTCTGCTGGTTTGTTTTGCTTGACAATTTTTTAATATAAAGGACAGTTCTCTGCGAGGGAATGAAGTGGAGCTTGGGTATTTGGTAATTGGAGAGTGATTGGTATAAAAAAAGTGTCAGTTAAATAATTCCAATATACTTTTTTACAAGGTTTATTTTTTTAAAAGCATTTTTGATCTTAACGGCATTTTGGCTTATCTCTTGGAAAACTTAGACTATCTTCTTCTGGGTACATTTTCATATACAAAAGCTTAAAATTAGAGATGTGTAAAGCCTTTCTTCATTATATCTGACTAAACCATTCCACTTCTGGGGGGAGTGATGGTGGTTTTAAAGGTTTAATCTTTTTTCTTTAGTCTTGGTTATTTTTGATATTGTTGTCAAAACTTAGAAATAGATACTCTCCTTATTTTCACTTTGTTTTATATGAAGTATTTGGGAAAACCCAAAGTTAGGAAAATGTGAAAAGCATTTTGAGATAAAGTGCTACCAGTGTGACCAAAGTTTAGTTTTTATTTCTGAGTTTTGTGCCAGTGATTTACCATTAATTAGCTTCTCTGGGAATTCTAGTTTTTTTGAGTGCTACATAATAAGACTTATTGGTTTTTGTACATTTGTATGGTTTATAGTTTGCAAATGCTTTCATATATCAGTATTATCTCATATAATTTTTGAGACAACACTGTGAGTATGTATTAACTAAGTTCCTTTACTTTATTTTGTAGTATTTTGGTCCAGGCCACCTTAAGGTTTCTTCTTGAAGGGTTAGCATCTACATTTGGGTTGTTTTCTTTGAGAACCTATAGCACTGACTATATTACTATCTACAGTTCCTAGGGATGACTTTCTGTTGTTAAAATGGTAGGACCAAGCTTGTCCTATACCCTCTGTGATTAACATCTTATTGTCAGATATGGAGTTGAAAAATTTTTATTAGAGCTTGTTCTTGAATATTCCTGGCTAAGAATTGATAACTCAAGCCTTTACATCTGTTCATAAAATCCCTCCAGATAGGAAAATTAAAGATATAGAGTTGTGTCCTATATTCCCATTAATTCACTTGTCTCTGTATTTAGAATAAATACTTCCACTATTTTTAGGATGGCAATTTTAGGAGACAAAATAGCAGCCTAGCATGCTGGAAGGAACACTTCTGAGGTGTCTGAAGATTTAGGATCTGACACTAACCAGCTGTTTGATATTAAGCAATTCATTTAATATCTCAAGGGGCCCTCCATTATACACCTATAAAATTAGGGCATTGGACTAAATGATCTCTTTGGTCTTTTCCAGCTCTATAACCCTATAATTCTAAGTCAGAAGGAATGCAAATAAGTAAATAAAAAGAAACATGATTTCCATATATATATAGTTTGTAATAAAATATAACGCTTAAATATTTGGAAGCAATTTACTAAAATACTTTGAATACTAAAAAGTTAAATTTAAAGTACAAAATTCTAAGCACTTGTGTATAAATGAACACAGTAGTCTATTTAGTATTTCATTTTTGTATTTTTAAGGTTTGTTTATCTAAGCCATATGAACATTAACTTTTATGGTGTGACATTTTGATGAATTATTTGAACCAGAGATGTCTTTTTAATTAGATAGGTGGGAGAGTTTACTGTAAGAGATATTCTATTTCCTGTAAAGATTTTTCTCTGCTAAGAAGTTATTGCTTTTCTGCTCTGGTGTCAGGTGACCCAGTATAATTGTGAAGTAATTGGGCTTTAAAGTGATATCTGTAATAAGATTTAAGCTACTTAAATTCTCAGTAATTGAAGGTCCAGTCATCCCTCCACCCTCATTCCCCACATCATCCCCAAGAATATGTTATTAAGTTTCTTTTTTAATAGAAAATTGGTCATAGTGTTAAAGGTAAGTCAATCTTTGCTCTCATAAGGAAATTCATTATTATAAAAAGCTTGAGGTTTTATATGTAGCTTTTTGAGGTGGGAAAGGATGATAGGGAGGAACATTCACTATTTTAATAGGATTACAGGATCATCAATTTGAGGTGGAAGGGACCTTGGAGATACTCAAATGCAACTGTGTCATTTTAGAGATGAGCAAACTAAAGTCTAGAGAAGTTAACATGATTTGACCTTGGTCACATAAATATAGTAAATAGCAGAGATGGAATCTGAACACAGTTTTTCTGACTCCAAATCCAGCACATTTTTCACTCTTGTCTTGTTGCCTTTCACTTTCTCATTATTTCCTTGTAGCTTTCCTTTCATTTAGAGTGGCAAGGCATGCATGACCCTCCCCTTGGCTAGTGTAAAGAGTGGCTCTTGATATTCAAGGCATCATATTAGGGGATTGCTGCTGTACAGCCACCCTAATTTCAGGTTCTTCCCAAACATAGAGAGACAGCTAGTGTTGTCAGAATGATGAGAGGAAGAGAGAGGATCCTTGGAGGAACAGCAAAGATCTTTAAGGTCTTAGGCAAAGTTGTGAACATTGAACAGTGGGAAGAAAAACCCAAACTCTTTATTCTATAATATCAAGTTGAAGGTCAATAACATCTTGAGAAAAAGACCTAAAGTTGCATGTGTGAAAAGCAGTGAAGTTTGGGAAAGATGGGAAAAATGAGTTAAATTACAAACTAATTAATTTAGTATTTGGACATTTCTCATATTCCACGAATACCTTGCTTATATTATAATATCCATTTTATCTTATATTCTTTTGGTATTTTATATTTATTTTAACTTGCATTTTATATTTAGTATAATAGTACCAACTTTGTCCTGCTTTTAGCTGTCCCTTTATGAATTTTCTTTTTTTTTCTAATGTATATTTTGTTAAAAATCATTGAAGCTCTTTTCTTTTTAAAAATTTTAAGAGGTATCACTATTACTTTTCTTCCTACAGCTCCCTCTACCAAAATAAAATTCCCCCATCTAAACAAACACATAAATATATTCAAGCAGGAGAAATTCACACATTGGCTTTATCTGAAAGCATATGCCTCATGCTGTACCTCCAGTCTATCAACTCTATGAGAAGAGATGGGAGACAAATTTTCCATCAGTCCTGTATGTGTAGCAAACCATCAAGAGTGTCAGAGTATTCAAGGAAAAGGTGTCTGGGATAGGAATATCATAAATACTAAATACTGTAGAGAAATAAAATTTATGTGGTTCAAATATTACCATGTGATATACCATCTTATAAGATACATAAGTTATCAAATAAAATTGGATTTAACCTACAATGAACAACTCTTGACATTTTATCTTTTGGAAAAATTTGTTGTCATGTAAAAATTATATTTTTTCTTTTAATTTTTAAAATGTAAAATGGCGGTGGCAAATAAAGTTAATGAAAATAAACTGAGGTACAGGGCTCTGAGCAGAATCAGTTTATTAATAGTGATGCCTATAACTATTAACAAAGTGGATCAGACTAGCAAGCTCAGTCAAGTCAGTTACCTCAGTGAGAAGGAGAGGACCCTCTTTATTGACATACAACAAAGGAAGGGGTCTTGTTAGACAGGGAGAAAAAAGTGATAGGTTGCAGAGTTGGGGCAGGAACATTACAGTTGGCTATATTAAGAAAGGTGGGTTGGTATTCACACGAGGCTAATCACTGCACCTCTCTGAAGGTATTTTAATCTGCATCTTAATAATCTTTGGTAGGGGATTGAAACTACCATTTTTGCTGTTTCCTTGGAGGAAACAAAAACTCTAAATGTACAAAGACTGGCAAGGACAGAGATATATTTCTTAGAGCTAACTTCAGGACTTAAAAGATAACATCAGATGTCTTAGTATTTACCCAAGAGCTAAAAGGGTAGAAGGTGACAGTCCTTCCCTTTTTTACAGTGACTTATGGTCATGCTAATCTTTAGGTTAGCTCCAAGAGGAAAGCTAAATTCCTGCAGTTAACTAAAGGACATATAAAAGGCACTTACGCAAATACAGAATCAATAACTGTGAATTCAATATGAAATTGAATCAATTACAAAGCAGAATTAATTTGAGTTTCTTAGAACATCTACAGCAGAAATGATATTTTGGGTAAACATTCGTTGTTTCCACTAATCCATCCATAAAGGTGTCATTTTTTTCATGTTTCTTTCCCTTAAAAATTTTCTTGCTCACCAACAAAGTAGTCTGCTGGTAGAGTAGTAACATAAAAACTTTTTATTTATTTATTTATTTGTTTGTTTGTTTGTTTGTTTGCTTATTTATTTAACTTTTCAACATTCATTTCCACAAAATGTTGGGTTCCAAATTTTCTTCCCATTTCTCCCCTCCCCCACCCCAAAATGCCGAGCATTCTAATTGCCCCTATCACCAATCTGTCCTCTCTTCTAACATCCCTCCCTTCCCTTATCCCCATCTTCTCTTTTGTCCTGTAGGGCAAGATAACTTTCTATACCTCATTATCTGTATTTCTATTTCTTAGTTGCAAGAAAAATACTCAGCAGTTGTTCCTAAAACTTTGAGTTCCAATTTCTCCCCATCCCTCCCTCCCCTCCCATTCTCTTTGGGAAGGCAGACAATTCAATATAGACCATATCTGTGTAGTTTTGCAAATGACTTCCATAATAGTCATGTTGTGTAAGACTAACTATATTTCCCTCCATCCTATCCTGCCCTCCATTGCTTCTATTCTCTCTTTTGATCCTGTCCCTCCCCAAGAGTGTTGACTTCAAATTGTTCCCTCCTCCCACTGCCCTCCCTTCCATCATCCCCTTGACCCTGCTTATCCCCTTCTCTCCCAGTTTCCTGTATTGTAATATAGATTCTCATACCAAAATGAGTGTGCATTTTATTCCTTCCTTTAGTTGAAGGTGATGAGAGTAAGCTTCACGTTTTTTCTCTCACCTCCCCTCTTTATCCCTCCACTGAAAAGGCTTTTATTTGCCTCTTTTATGAGAGATAGCCTGCCCCATTCCATTTCTCCCTTTCTCCTCCCAATATATTTCTCTCTCACTGCTTAATTTCATTTTTTTGAAATGTGATCCCATCCTATTCAATTCACCCTGTGCTCTCTGTCTCTCTGTATGTGTGTGTGTGTGTGTGTGTGTGTGTGTGTGTGTGTGTGTGTGTGTGTGTATGTGTGTGTGTAATCCCACCAACTACCCAGATACTGAAAAAAGTTTCAAGAGTTACAAATATTGTCTTTCCATGTAGGAATGTAAACAGTTCAACTTTAGTAAGGCCCTTATGATTTCTCTTTGCTGTTTGCCCTTTCATGCTTCTCTTGATTCTTGTGTTTGAAAGTCAGATTTTCTTTTCAGCTCTGGTCTTTTCATCAAGAATGCTTGAAAGTCCTCTATTTCATTGAAAGACCATTTTTTTCCTGAAGTATTATACTCAGTTTTGCTGGGTAGGTGATTCTTGGTTTTAGTCCTAGTTCCTTTGACTTCTGGAATATCCTATTCCACACCCTTCCATCCCTTAATGTAGAAGCTGCTAGATCTTGTGTTATCCTGATTGTATTTCCACAGTACTTGAATTGTTTCTTTCTAGCTGCTTGCAATATTTACTCCTTGACCTGGGAACTCTGGAATTTGGCCACAATGTTCCTAAGTTTCTTTTTTTGGATCTCTTTCTGAAAGGAGGTGATTGGCGGATTCTATCAATATTTATTTTGCCTCCTGGTTCTAGAATCTCAGGGCAGTTTTCCTTGATAATTTCATGAAAGATGATGTCTAGGCTCTTTTGTTTGATCATGGCTTTCAGGTAGTCCCATAATTTTTAAATTGTCTCTCCTGGATCTATTTTCCAGGTCAGTTGTTTTTCCAATGAGATATTTTACATTATCTTCCATTTTTTCATTCTTTTGCTTTTGTTTTGTGATTTCTTGGTTTCTCATAAAGTCATTAGCCTCCATCTGTTCTATTCTAATTTTGAAAGAACTGTTATCTTCAGTGAGCTTTTGAACCTCCTTTTCTATTTGGCTAATTCTGCTTTTTAAAGCATTCTTTTCCTCATTGGCTTTTTGAACCTCTTTTGCCAGTTGAGTTAGCCTATTTTTCAAGGTGTTATTTTCTTCAGCATTTTTTGGGGTCTCCTTTAGCAAGGTGTTGACCTGCTTTTCATGCTTTTCTTGCATCTCATTTCTCTTCCCAGTTTTTCCTCCACCTCTCTAACTTGATTTTCAAAATCCTTTTTGAGCTCTTCCATGGCCTGAGCCCATTGAATATTTATTTTGGATGTTGGGATACAGAAGCTTTGACTTTTATGTCTTTGCCTGATGGTAAGCATTGTTCTTCCTCATGTGAAAGGAAGGGAGGAGATATCTGTTCACCAAGAAAGTAACCTTCTATGGTCTTATTTTTTTTCCCTTTTTTGGGACTTTTCCCAACCAGTTACTTGACTTTTGGATCCTTTGTCAAGAGTAGGGTATACTCTGGGGATCTGTAAGATATCAGTTCCTCCAAGGTGGCACAATCAAACATGTAGTGATCTGGGTGCAGGGAAGGATTTTTGTGCCCAGAATCTTAGCAGAGGTTCCTCTCCACAGGCACCTGACCTCCAGTTCCGCCAAGCTAGCACTGAGGGCTGGGATTAAGCTAAGCTGTGGGGGCATGGCCTCCATTCTGTGTGAGACAAAGACCAGCTGCCTCAGGGCGTCTACAAAGGGCTGAGGTAAGAGTCAGCTCTTCAGTGGCCCTGGGGGTGGGGGGCTGCTGCGACTGGAGATTCCGCCCCTAAGGTGTCCTCCTCCCAGAGTCTAGTCAACCGTGGCCAAGGCTGGGCTGGGCTTCGTGCTCCGCTCTGCATCTGGTGCAACTGACCTTTTCCATGGGCCTTTCAGGTCACCCTGGGCTGGAAATCTCCTCCACTCTGTTGTTCTTCACTTCTGCTGCTCCAAAATTTGTTGAGCCCCTCTCTACAGGTATTTTATGGGCTGTGGGGGGAGACCCTGCATATGTGTGTTTCTGTTCCGTCATCTTGGCTCCCCCCCCACCCCCCACCCCAGACTTTTGAAAATCTTATACAAAGCTTTTTTGAATTTGAAATAAACTGTGCTCATTAAACTGAGTTTGGTCCAGAAATACTGTTACTAGACCTGTACTCCAGAGAGATCAGAGAAAGGAGAAAAGATCTCATCTAGATATGAATATTAATAGGTTTTTTTTGGTACTGAAGAACTAGACACTAAGCGACTGCCCATCATTTGACAGATGCCTGAAGAAATGCAATGCCATTATGGCTACAAGAAAGAAGATAGTGGAAAAGGAGTTTTCAGAGAAACTTAGATTTGTGTAAACTCATGCAGAGTGAAGTGACCAGAATTATCAGAAGAATTTATCCTGTGACAATAGTATTGTAAAAATAAACAGTTCTGAAATATTTACTAACTCTGATGCAATAAAGAATCAACAGTCTTTTCAGATACCCTCATGACAGAAGTGATGGCTGAATATGTAAGATGAGACACAAATTTTCATTTTGGCCAATATAGGAATTTCTTTTGTTTGACTATATTACATGGGCTTTAATTTTATTTCTTTCTTTCTTTTTTTATTCCCTGGTTGGCAGGGGCAGAAATGTGACAAATATTTAATTGAAAAAAAATGGGGGGAAAAACATTTATTCATCCAGAGAAGTTTCTGTTTTTTCCACATTTCCTCTCTTTATCTCTGAAATATCTCCCTGACACTGTAGTAATTAAAATAAGTTTTTTTAACAACCTTGTCCAAAGATATTAATAGAGCATAATTTCCCTAGAGAATCCTGTTTGCCCTCCCTCACTCAAATCAAAGTCAACTGCAAGTCATGTCATCATTTCTCTGATGTCATGGTCCTCTTCAAAAACAGAGGACAAACACAAGAGTCTATAATAGTGTGGAGAAAATGAATTTACAATCAAGTATAATTTATCAAGGAAAAGGCAAACAGGATAATCTTTGTTCTTAAGGAGTCCATCATCTACTGAGGAAGACAGCATGCAAAAAACTTTGCAAATAGTCTATAGAGAGGTTATATTGGGAATAATCAAATGAAGGAATACATTAGAATTAAAAAGGATCAGGAAAGTCTTCCTGTAGATGTGATTTTAGCTGAGACTTTAAGGAAGATAGGAGGCAGAAATGAGGAGGGTATGCATTCCAGGCAGGGGGGAAGAGGCAGTGAAAATGCTCAGATCAGGAGATGAAGTGATTTGCTTAAGGATCAGCAAGGAAGCTCATGTCCGTGAATCACCGAGTACATATTAGAGGTGAGGGATATAAGATATAAGAAGACTGGCAAGGTAGGAAGAGGTCGGCTTATGAAAGGCTTTGAATGCCAAATGAAAGATTTTATATCTGGACCTGAAGGTAGTAGAGATCCGCTGGAGTTTGAGTATAGAGTGGGGTTGAGGTGGAGATTTTAAAGTGGTCAAACATGTACTCTAGGAAGTTAATTTTGACTGCCAAGTGGAAGATGGATTGGAATGAGAACAGGAAAAATACAAAAATGTAGTTCGTTTTAAAAAAAAAATCCTATACAGAATATGTAGTCAGTCTGATTGATACACATGGTTAAAATACCTTTTACTTACTGGAATTCACTGCAACTGGATTCTAGTATGGTCTGTAACATCAATAGTTTTCCTCCAAAGGTTTGTTAGGCAGCAGATATGCGGTAGCACTTCCTTCTACTTGTGTCTTCAGGTTTTAATTGTAATGTGCCTGTTTATTGGGAAAAAAGAAAAATGATCATCATTATCTTTTAAAAAAAATGGGAGGAAATGCTTCTGTTATAAAAATGGAGATTTTTTTAATACTGTATGCCATGCAGTCAGCATATGCTTTGGGGGAAAATGAATCCTACAAAGCTATCAAATGATGGAAAAGAAATAAAGTTATCTTACTGAAGCAGACTTGTTCCATGAAAATTAGATACTCTCTTGGATCCTGATGTCAGCCATTTATTATATTCTAAATATTTAACATAAGTTTTTCATTTTGAGTCAGTCCTATATAAAACTGAAATCTCAAAGACAGTAATAACGAGAGAAAAATAAATACCAAATAAGCACGTGCTGTACTGATGATAGATATCTTTCTCTCCCAGTTTAAGTGGATGTTCTTTCGTTTAGGTCTCTACGTTTACTAATCACATTATTATTCTGTACTCTAGGTTGTTTTATTTGCTTTTATCTAAATCTTAAAGAAGTGCTGTATGACCAAATACATTTTGCATTTTATCAGTCTACTTAAAATTTAGTGGCCATAGTGCAAATATATAACATAATTTTAAATATTAATTTTATCCAGTGTAGAAACACATATTACAGAACTGCTGAAATGGTTGTGAATTAAAAGACCTGTATATTCTGAATATAAGACAGATTTAATTCACTGTCTGACTGGATGACTCTTGGCCAGAGCAATCACACAAGTGTGGTGACACTTGGCTTGGTTTTGAAATTCAGAAGTACACACAAAAAAGATTTTATTCTGACTAGATTCTTTTAAAATCAGATTTCTCTTATCCTCGAATGTTTGCATTTTCAATTTATATATTTAGAATTTAGCTGAAAAATTGGATAAACTGGGCTATGTATTATGAAACTGTCATTTAAGTAAAATATTGCCACCGTGTAAGTATAATTTGCTCTTATTATTTTTATTGTTAACATTAATTAACCATCATTTTAAAGAAAGCATTTTGATAGTAATTTCTTGCATTCATTTTGCTGTTATTTAAAAATATATATAGAAAAAGTAAAAAATGTAGTTAAATTTTTTTCATGTCGTGGCCTTTGGTAACAGAAACTTTTGTCGTCTTTGACTCTCAGTTCCAACAATAGGACCTTAGGATGCAAAATAGATGCTCTGCTAAGGAGCAGAACCATTTTAGAATTCCTCTTTGTTACATTTTGGAGCTTTGCTTTTTGGAGCATACCTAAAAAGCAAGATTAAGCACCTGTCTCTAATACCAAGGTAGACCTAAGACTGGATGAGATTATGTGATCCTAACTCTAGAAGATTCAGCCTTTTAAGAAAAAAAGTAATTATTACATCTGTACTGGCATTAGAAGGGACGCTATGCCAAGGAATAGATATCAGACTGATAGATGTGCTCTCTTCTATTCTTATCACTGAATTGTAGTTGTAAAGTCCTTATTTGAGAAGTTACTTAAAAAAACCCCAATGCAGTGATTTTTTTTTTATTAATTTTTAACATTTATTTTCACACAATTTTGGGTTACAAATTTTCTCCCCTTTTATCCCCTCCCCCCCCACCCGAGCTTTCTAATTGCCCCATGACCAATCTGCTCTCTCCTCTATCCTCCCTCCCTGCCCTTGTCTCCGTCTTCTCTTTTGTCCTGTAGGACCAGATAGCTTTCTTGACCCCTTAACCTGTATTTCTTGTTACCCAGTGGTAAGAACATTACATTTGGTCCTAACACTTTGAGTTCTAACCTCCTTAGCTCCCTCCCTCTCCACCCCTTCCCCTTGAAAGACAGGCAATTCAATATAGGCCATATCTGTTTAGTTTTGCAAATGATTTCCATACTAGTTGTGTTGTATAGGACTAACTATATTTCCCTCCATCCTATCCTGTCCCCCTTTACTTCTATTTTCTTATGGTCCTTTCCCTCTCCATGAGTGTCGACCTCGGATTGCATTCTCCTCCCCATGCCCTCCCCTCCATCCTCCCCCCCACCCTGCTTGTGCCCCTGTCCCCCACTCTCCTGTATTATGAGATAGGTTTTCCTATCAAAATGAGTGTGCATTATATTCTTTCCTTTAGTGGAATGTGATGAGAGTAGACCTCATGTTTTTCTCTTGCCTCCCCTCTTTATCCCACCACTAATAAGTCTTTTGCTTGCCTCTTTTATGAGAGATAATTTGCCCCATATAACTTCTCCCTTTGTCCTCCCAATATTTCTCTCTCACTGCTTGATTTCATTTTTTTTTTTAATATATGATCCCATCCTCTTCAATTCACTCTGTGCACTCTGTCTCTATGTATGTGTGCGTGTGTGCATGTGTGTGTGTGTGTGTATACTCCCACCCAGTGCCCAGATACTGAAATGTTTCAAGAGTTATAAATATTGTCTTTCCATGTAGGAATGTAAACAGTTCAACTTTAGTAAGTCCCTTATGATTTCTCTTTGCTGTTCGCCTTTTCATGGTTCTCTTCATTCTTGTGTTAGAAAGTCAAATTTTCTTTCCAGCTCTGGTCTTTTCATCAGGAAAATTTGAAAGTCTTCTATTTCATTGAAAGACCATTTTTTCTCCTGAAGTATTATACTCAGTTTTGCTGGGTAGGTGATTCTTGGCTTCAGTCCTTGTTCCTTTGACTTCTGGAATATCCTATTCCATTCCCTTCTATCCCTCAATGTAGAGGGTGCCAGATCTTGTGCTATCCTGATTGTATTTCCACAATACTTGAATTGTTTCTTTCTAGCTGCTTGCAATATTTTCTCTTTCACCTGGGAATTCTGGAATTTGGCCACAATGCTCCTAGGAGTTTCTCTTTTTGGATCTCTTTCATGCGGTGTTCTGCGGATTCCTTGAATATTTATTTTGCCCTCTGGTTCTAGAATCTCAGGGCAGTTTTCCTTGATAATTTCATGGAAGATGATGTGTAGGCTCTTCTTTTGATCATGGTTTTCAGGTAGTCCCAGAATTTTTACATTGTCTCTCCTGATTCTATTTTCCAGGTCAGTTGTTTTTCCAATAAGATATTTCACATTATCTTCCATTTTTCGAATCTGCGCGGTATGTTCTGAGATATCTGTCTTTCTCGAAAAGTCCTTAGCGTCCATCCGTACCATTCCAGTTTTGAAAGATCTATTTTCTTCAGTGAGCTTTTGAATCTCCTTTTCCATTTGGTTAATTCTGCTTTTGAAAGCATTCTTCTCCTCATTGGCCCCTTGCACCTCCCTTGCCAGCTGAGTTAGGCTAGTTCTCAAGGTGCCAATTTCTTCAAGATTTTTTTGGTTCTCCTTTAGCAGGGAGCTGATCTGCTTTTCATGCTTCTCCCTCATCCCTCTCATTTCCCTTCCCAGTCTTTCCTCCACCTCTCTAACTTGATTTTCAAAATTCTTCTTGAGCTCTTCCATGGCCCGAGCCCATTGGGTGGGCTGGGACACAGAATCCTCGATTTCTGTGTCTTTGCCTGATGGCAAGCATTGTTCCTCCCCATCAGAAAGGAAGGGAGGAAGTGTCTTTTCTCCGAGAAAGTACCCTTCAATAGTTTTATTTCTTTTCCCTTTTCTTGGCATTTTCTCCAACCAGTGGCCTGACCTCTGAATGTTCTCCTCACACCCACCTCGCCTCCTGGTCCTCCCAGCCAGCGTTTGGGGACTGAGATTCAAATGCTGCTTCCCGCCTTAGGATTTTTGGCAGGGGCAGGGCTGCTATTCAGTGTGAGAATTAAGTTCAGGTGGTCAGGGGCAGGGACGCCTCTCAGGCATAGTTCCCTCTGGGGGTTTATGCACAGACCTTCCACAATGGATCCAGGCTCCTGCCCGTTTGGGGAGCCCCCGTCCGCAGCCGCCTCTCAGCCCCCACCTCCTGGGGGGGCCCGAGCCTTTGGGGCAGCCCACTCCCCTCTCAACCCGCCAAAGAGACTCTCTCACCCACCCTGTCAGTCACCTGTTGGTGGGGGGGTCCGTGCCGCCGCTGAAGATCCCGCCTCCGGAGCTCTCTCAGATCTGTGCCTCTCAGAGCCACGGCCGCCGCCGCAGGTCCGGGCTGGGCTCCGCGTCTGCAGCGCAATGGACCTTTTGCGAGAGGTTTGCAGGTCCCTCTGTGGGTGGGGGACCCGTGTGGCCGCTGGAGATCCCGTCCCCGTAGTCCTCTCGGATCTCCTCCCCTCAGTGTCGCGGCCGCTGCACTGCGCGAAGGACCCCCCCGCGATAGGTCCGCAGGTCTCTCCGGAGCAGGAATCTCCCTCACTCCAATACTCTGTGGTCTCTGGGTGCAGAATTCGCCCTGGCTTGGTCCCCTCTAGCCGTTCTGTGGTTTGTGTGTTCGGAGCTATGTGTATGTGTGTCTTTCTACTTCGCCATCTTGGCTCCGCCCCCCTGCAGTGGATGGATTCTTAAAAAGAATCCATCATACCTTGTAAGAATATTGCCAGAATAAATGATTTAATGAACAATATTTAGAAAGGAATGATTAAGTATTTATTTTCACTCAAATTCATGCTCTTATCCCTTCATGCCTGTATATAGCTACCATAGTCTCCTAACTGCCTTTAGTCTTTCTTCTCTTTAGATCTTTATTAATAAAGAGGTAGGTATTGAGATACCGTATTACATAGTAAATATAAAAAATGTTTTGAACTTAGCAGAAAAATTGGCTCAGATTGAGTGACTATGGCCAAATCACCTAAGCTTTCTGGGCTTCAGTTCACAAGTTTGTAAAATAGGAATAAAAATGCCCATAGTACTCTTCTTACGTAACCTCACAAAGTAACACAATTCAGTTATCATTTTTATGTACCTCATATGTGCAACATGCTGTGGCTGATCTTAGGGGTACATGCTGCAAAAAAACCAAAAAGGTACTGTCTGAACTAACAAAGAACAGACATAACATGTGTACAAATACATGATACAAAGTTAGGATTTGATAAAGGTAAAAGAGAGACAAGACAGGGTGACAGAATTAAAATATGAAATGAAGATCATTTTCAGGAGTGTGCATGCTTGTGGGTGCATGTGCATGGAAGTTGTAGAATGAGCTCAGAAGTTAATAATTACAAGGTCATGCTTCTTTTTCTCTAGGATGTAAAAACATGTTTGTCTGACTAGCATTTTAAGCCCCCTATAAGCTAGCTACCACCTATTGTATCTACCTTTCCAGCCTACTGTTGTTATATTCCCCTTCTATCCTTATGTGTTCCAGATAAACTGGCCTTCAAACTATTCCTAGAACTTGAAATGAATCCTGTATGAGATACTTTTTAACTTTATGACTTTGGGCAAGTCACTTAACTTTTTTCAGTATGAATTTCCTCGTCTAGAAAGTGAGCATAGTATCTGAAGTACTTATTTTGCGTTATTGTTGGGAGAATCAAATGAGGTAATATATCTATCTATCTATCTATCTATCTATCTATCTATCTATCTATCTATCTATCTGTATAATACTTGTAAATCTTAGAACCCTGGTTGTGTCATTTTATTATTATTATCAATAGTAATATAATTAACCTTCAGTTTGTAAAAGAGCATCATAGTGCTGCTGGTAGAATAAGATGTGAATTATTAAAAAACCTTACAGTAAGGAAATCTAATTTTAGTAATTTTTTACTTTATCATAAAGGTTAAAATCTATATGTTAAAAATGGAATTTTTAACTCTTAACAGTTATAATTGTGATACTGAATTAAATTCAAGGAAACAAAACTCAACAGTGACTTACACTTAACATTTGTTGAATAAATACATGATTAAATAGATTAAATACCCATCAACTGCTATTTCTAGAAAGTAATTATTTCTCCAAAGTACAAGTCTATGGAAATAAAGATAACTTAAGGCCATACATTTTCTTAATGAGGGAGCACCGATTATGTTCATTGTGTTACTTTCCTGAAAGTTGATGATCTAGATTTTAAGCAGCATCACCTCTAAAGGAGGGCATTTCAGTGCAATTGAGGACAGCATTATACTGCAGCGAAGGTTCTTAGAGATCCAGCTCAGCTAGATTATGCTGCAAGCCATTGTCAAAGAAAACAGAAGGCTCAATTGATTTCCTGCATTTATAGAGCACTATTTTCTGTAGCCTTAATAAATAGTACAGGGATGACATTTATTTTCACGTAGTATATCTTGTCTATATGAAAAAGTGACCCAAGCTTTCAGTAACAAATCTGTAAGAACAACGGGATTCAATTCAGCCAAAATATTTACTAATTTACTATTTAGAAGATACTGCTAGGGGCCATCCATATAGATAAGCCCCTCATCTTATACCAAACGTAAACTAGTTTCTCATTTAAAACTCTTCACAGTCTCTTCTCCCCTCCCCCCATTTTTTTTTTTTTTTTACTAGGCATCCTTAGCTTCCTCCAGGAACCCTGTGGTCCAGTCCTGGTAGTCTATGTCTATTTGCTTCCTGAGCCTCTCATAGGATACTTTATCTAAGATCTCTCTGTCTTTTCACTAGTTGTCATCCATGTCCTCAATCCTCTCTTTCCTGTCCTTTGTCTCTTGGAGTTCCCGGCTTCCATCAAGAAACAAAAACTTTTCATATATCTTGTATATACCTATTTGTGTACAATTAGAATGTGAATTCTTTTAAGACCAAAACTGTTTTTGCCTTTTTTTTTTTTTTTTTTTTGCGTTTTCTTTGTATCTGCAACGATTAGCATGGTGTAAGGACTGTAGCACCTAGTAAATACTAGTAAGTAGTTATTGACTTAGTGATATAAAGATGGAATTGCTTTAGCTTTCTTTGCTACCTTCAGTTCCCCCATTTGAGATTAAAAATAGTCTCATTTTTTAAAAACAATTTCCAAATCAGTATTAGTTCAGGCAGAAGTGATAAATAGCTTATGGGATAGGTACCAGATCTGTAGCATGCATACAACTGATAAAACAAGCAAAATCATGATAGAATGAATAAAGAAATCCAATATAGCTATAGTTTTAGGGTATCATGTTCTTTGGCATTGTCCATGATTTTCAAGGCAGGTTTTTGAAGTTATTTCCTTGACCATCTTGTTTCCAGGTTACCTGTGAAACATATGTAGGTGATGTTGCTAAAGCCTGCTAGTCATGATTTAGTGTAATTTATTAAAAATGAACAAAACTAAATTGGCTTTTCAGTAATTAGTTCATGTGGTGAAAAACTGTTTAGACTTAATGGAACTAACCTTATAAATAACAGAGCTATAGAGAGAATATCAAAATATGCTGTGCAATAAAGTACCATATACTTGCATTTACCTGCCATGGTTAGAGAGATTTGCTATGGAAGGCATCAAAACTGGCCCTCTAGGCCTAAGCCTGAAGGCATAGAGTGATTTAACATAGGTATAATCCGATAACATAGTCTTAATTCTATGTGATTTCAAGGTAGAAGTCATAGTTAACCTTTTGGAACAGCCAAAGTACAGCAGAGTTCCACGTTATTCACAGGATATCTTAGCCAGGCTCAAGATTAACCAGGTGGGAAAATTATTGTTTAAAAAGGAAATACTGCAATGAGGAAGCTGAATCAAGAGATTCCTACCTTCACTTACAGAAGGTCATCCCCTCAATCTTCCCAAAGATAACTACTTGTAAGCGGTTCTCAGATCATACTCTTTTTTGGAACAGCCCAGGAGAGTTCCCTTGAATGGTAGATTACTGACTTAATGATCATTCATTTATACCTGATTCAAAACTCAGGACAATAGCAAATTGCAGTCCTAAGAAATTTTTACCTGAAATAGCAAGTTTTACCAATCACAACTTAGGGGTAGATTAAAGAGTTATTTTTAACTCTAATGTTGTTGCAATAATGTTTGACAATAAAAAGTTTATCAGGCCTTTCCAAAAAAATTACTTAACATCTTTCTCATCTTTCTTCTCCTCTTCCCCTTCATCTTCTCTCTTTTTTCTTCCTTTTCCTTCTTCTTTCTTTGTTTTCTCTTCCTTCCTTCTTCTCTTCTTTTCTTCCTCTTCTTCCTCCTTCTGTCCTTTTTGGGTTTAAACTCATCCTGGTGTAAAAATCAATTATTAGAAATTAAAAAAAGTTACATTCTGGAATTTCACACAGATAATGAATATATGATAGTTCACTCAACACCTGGAAAAAGACTGACTCCTTCCAGTCATTCCACAATTTCATAATCATAAATTACCATGAGATCACTTCTCATCAAAACTAATCCAACTTGTAAATCCCCTTCCACTTTAGGGAGGGTTGTTTGTGATTGATGAAGGGCATCCCATTTTCTCAGTAATTTTAAAGTTTCACAACATTGGCAAGTTCTTTAAAGGGGCTGATATGATTTTTTGATCTTGCTCAAGTAGAAAGTTCCAAGGAGCCTGAGAATTTTACAAATAAGGTGATTTTACATGATTGTATTTTTTTCTTTCCTTTTTCTACCCTATAAGTAATTATTATTCCTCCCTTTAAAAATGTACCTAGTTAATTATTTGATAGGTTTTGATGTTATGAAAACAGCCCGTGATAACTTGATTAATAATTTCACATTCCGTGTTGAAAGGAGATAAGTATGGTGCTATAATTGCATCATCCTTTTAACAGGATTTTTTATACTACTCTTTTCCAAAATTCACAACACAGAAAAGTTTAGAAACACAATAATAATAAACAAATGGCATTATGGACTTAAAACACAAAACGAAAGTTATTGCCAGTCAGATGACGGCAATTCAGTTGACTGCATCTTTGAATTTACTTACATAGAAAATCTCTTTATTCATTTTAACACTTTTGACATTCTATACTGATTGTATTCGAGTAATTTTGATCCAATTAATACTTTTAAGAAACTCTTGCAGTTTCTAAATATTGCCTTAATTGCAAATATTTTCCACTTAGGGCTAATTTACTTATGAAAGGTCAAAGATCATAGTTATCCTAAATAGGATAACACATCTCACTTAAAATGAGACTAAAATAAATTCATTCACATCTGAATCTATTTTTACGAATGGTATCATATAGAGTCTCAAATTTTCTTAAGAGCCATTTTCTACCTGCTACTTTCAGTTAGTCTACTGCCAAAGAGTAAAGTGGCAGTCTTGTATGCTCATCTCGTTGTAGAGTCCATGAGGGTTTTGTATTCCTCATGTAATGACTAAAACAAACTTTCCTGATGGTCCTGCTAGAAAATACTTATATACACGCGAGCATACATGCAGATTTTTCCCTTTGAAGTCTTTGAAAGTTCTGCAGAAAAGTTTTCATCCTTTTTAAACCTTTTTTCCTTTGATCAGAACACAGGAAAAAGTCACCTGGATTTATCAAGACACAAAATATAGACAATGCTGACAACATACTAGGCATTATACAAATAAAAACACTTAAACCAAAGCAAAGACAAGATAGATACATAAAAGCTCTTGCTGGTGTAGTCTTTTTCGTTTAATCCAGAGCAACCAGTTTTTGACTCAGAACCAAAGCAAATCATACCAGACCAAATCACATCACTTCAGATGGGGAAGAATTGTCATTGGGACATCAGGGTAGCATGGCCAGTTCTCACTTGCCTGAGTGCAAATACCGAAGAGATTCTTAACTTTGACCTTTAAGGGCTATCTCAAGTGGAACAGCCTGTGGCATTTCCAGGTCATGACCCCTGGGATTCCATGAGTCCATTGTCTGGGAATCCTATCACCTAGTATAAGTATAATTACTGTGGGTAAAATTGTCAGTGCCATAATAAACCAGAACCACACTCAAACCAGAGTTCACCAGTGCACAGGAGAATCCCCAAAGGAACAAAAGGACAAAACTTATATATGTTTCAATTTCGGCAAGAGGTGGATTGAGTATGGGATACCTTCGAATTGGACAGGGCTATTGTTAGTGGCTTACCCTGTAGGAAAAGGAGATGTGCTGTTCAGACGTGTTGCTGGGTTAGTAACAGAAAAACTTTTCATAAGGATAGCTAAATTTATAATCTTGCTTGTCATAATAGGTAGGACTGTCCTTGTTGCTTCAGCATTAAGAAAGGTTGGAAATGGTGGTAGTGGGAGGCTGGAGGAGGAGGAAACTACAATACAAACAGAATCAAGAACATGATAGAGGACTACAGACAAAGTGGAGTTGTTTTAGCTTTCTATGACACTCATAATAGTTACTAAGGATTTTTAAGAAGTGAAATGTCATGTTTACACTAATACTTTAGAAAGATGGTTTGTATATTTGTATAAAGGATGAATTAGAGAAAGGAGACTTTTCAAAGTGTATCTCTTTTCTGCACGCTGTCCTGCTTACAGTTCCTCATAACTGACATTCCAACTCTCATCTTTTTGCCCTGGCTGTCTCCCATGTTTGGAAACAGTCTTCTTTCTCACCTCTGACACTGAGTTGTTTTGGCTTCTTTCAATATTTAACTCAAATCCCATTGCTTTGGAGGACTGTCTGTTTCCCTTCAATTATAGATGCCTTCCCCTCCAAAATTACTGTCCATCAGTCTTATAGATCTTATATGTATCTATTTAGTTATTTGTTTTTTCTCCCATTTATGTTCAATGGTTTGTTGATTTGGTATCTGTGATAGCATGGTGTCAGTTTATTACTCTTTTTATAAATGTCATCAATAAATTTCTGTCACAATAGATGAATATAGCACATTTAACCTAGAAATCTTTATTGTTGCATTAGCCACAAGTTCATCAGATTTATTAGATATCAGAAGCAATCTTTGATTTATAAAGAATTTATTATTTATTAATTATTCTTATTAGTTTTGTATTCCCCCTGCTTTGTCATTAAAAACTCTTTACAACCTCTCCTCCTTCTTACCAGGTTTCCTTCACCTTACCTTCCTTTAGGAACATTTTGGTCCAGTCATACTGCCTATGCCCAGTGATTGTTTGTTTCTCTAATAGGATGTTGTGTTTAAGATCTCTCTGGCCTTTTCATTGGCTTCCCCATGTCTTCAATACTTTTTCTCCTATCCTCTGTTTCTTAGAATTTCTGGCTTCCATCATGCCGTAACTACTCCGAAATTTATTTCTCTATCAGTTTTGTTGGATTTTTCAGATTGTGTATATGTGGTTGGATACATGTGCATATATACATATTTATATGCACATATTCACACTTATATAACAAACTGTATGTGTTTAATTTAGTTTCTACCAACTAATACTGAATGATTGTTAGGTTTTTTTTTTTTAACTTAAGAAGAACAAACTGAATATATTAGGTCACTTAAATTTAGCGTATTTTGTGCAGTGCTTTCAAACTAATTGCTTAATTTCTATCAAAATATATGCGAATATGGTGGTCATACATGTTAGAAGCATAAATAAGGAGCCAATGCAGCAAATTTGGTGTGTTTCCATGTCTGTTTATGTGTATTTGTGGGTGGTTTAGATCTTCAGTATCCATTTATTAACCACAAAGTATAGTAAGGTAACTGAGCTGTTTTGTAACTGAACTGTTAGACACTCTTGACATTTTAACTTGATAGACAATGGTTTTTACCAGCTAAGTGGATTTTTCATATAGTCAATCAGCATGCATTCATTAACCTACATGCCAGGTACTGTACTAAGAAATGGAGAATAATTTAGAAAAAGGCAAAAGGCTCCCAAGGAGCTGTTGTGCTTGTTTTTACATCTATATATGATACATATGTGATAATCATCTATCTATATTGCATTTTGATGAAGGGGGAGGGAATTGAAGTTAAAAACATGGATTTCAAAGCCACATTATAAATCAGGGGTGGGAACCTGTGGCCTTCTAGGTCCTTGGGTGCAGCCTTTTAATTTTAACTGAGTCCAAATTTTTCAGAAAAATATTTATAGTAAAGGGATTTGTTCTTTGAAGTCTGGTCAGTCAAAGGGCTATACTTGAGGACCTAAAGGACCACATGTGATCTTGAGGATGCAGGTTCCTGACTCCTGGTATAAACTATTCTAAATTTGAATTGTTTTCTAATATATTCATTTTATTCATTTATAATATATTCATTAAATTGAAACAAATTAATGATAAATAATTTATGAGTAATACTTAGTGCTAAGCTTAAAAACTTTTAGAAAGCTTTCATGAAATATTCCAGAATGAAATATCATGTATTATGACATTTGAAAATTTATTGATTTTGATTTAGATAAGTATATCTAGTATATGTTTTTGAAGTATATAAAAATAAGAGGAAAGAATAATGCAATTTTGAAGATTTGTTTTTGATAGTGAATTTGAACTCTAAATCTTTATTATTTACATATATGAAAAAGGAGGCAGTAAACATTTAAAAATACAATTAGATAATAAATTAGATTTCTAAATTCTGCTCTTTTTGTATATTACTACTCAGTTGACTAAAAATGTCTTTGTATTCAGAGTAAATATTACTTTGTTCTTCTATATATGATTTACATGCATCCATATGTACATATATGCATATTTATATATATATGTGTGTATGTATGTCTGCTCTCACACACATCTTTCATCACTATTTCTATGGCAAAAATATTCCTAGAATGACTTGTGACTTGACCCTAAAGAGAGTAATTGAAACGTGTATAAATGCCATTTTTATTGCATATCTATATATCAGACTCCTAAATTGATTTTAAAAAGTAGGATTTTCTTTGTTTTAATTCTTTCAAATGGCCAGATTCATTAATGAGTAAATGTTTTTAGTTCTTTGATGCTTAATGGTGCTTTTTTTCTATATGAAATTCACTTCTTTATAATAATTATCTTCCATTTGCAGAAAAAAAGGAAGAGGAGGATTTTGCAGAGAAGAGGACAATAAAGAAACGGATTAAAGAACTGAAAGTTCTAGATTCCAAAATTGCCCAGAACCTTTGTGAGTTAGCTCTCTTGTATTAAGTGACGTATAGTGTATCTGCATTATCTTCTTTTTACTTTAGGTCCTGTTGTAAATTTCTTCAGTGTAGGATTACACGATATATTTCAAAAATACTGTTTTTGTTCAAGGGCAATTTAAGTGGTTAAATTCTTGAACCTAAGGAATTGTAAGGGAGGATTTAAAGAATGAAATCAAGCTTGCTTCTTCTAAAAAAGGATTACTTCTTGTATACGTTCTTGGAGCATATAATGACCAAAAGTAGGGTAAAAGAGTAAAAGAGTATTTTGAAGACTTATTTTTGATAGTGAGTTAAGCCTCCTAAACCTTACTTATAGTTAAAGAAGAGAGGGATAGTAATGAAAATAAATGGCCGTTACTCCCTCTAAAAGCTTCAAAGCCTTTATTGGGAAAAATTGAATTTCAGTATGTTGGACATAATTATAGTACTGAAGCAGAGAGATGAATGGACTTTTTAATGAAATCCTGATGGACAAGAGGTCAAGCATCTTCATACTTTTATTTCTAAAAGCCTGCATTTCAAAGAAATAGTAGCTATACAGTGAAGTTTGGCCACCTCAGTATATGTAAGAGCTGAAGGTAGAAGAGGAGGTATTATTTCTCTTTTTAATAATTTCATATTTCATTACATTGCTTAGAATTGAATTTGTAACTTGTGTGACATGACATAATAGAGGATGAAGAGTGGAGTTTTTTGGTATATAATTGTTTCTGCAGTGTTTCATTCCAAGCAAATTATTTTTTTTGCTTAACCAACAAATCAATTTGCATTGCTTTTGTTTTTCTCTTACAATATAAATGCTCTGGGGGAGGGAGGCACAGAGTGATGAATGTACATCTTGGAATTCTTACCACTAAAAATTTTCAAATTCTGTGTAATTTTTTGGAACTTTAAATGTTTTTAATAGATTAACTTCAAGAGAAGTCTTATTTAAAGGAAATAGTAAAAAAAAAAAAAAAAAAAAGAAATACCCTTAGCAGTGGACAGCAAGGAAATTTGAGGATAAGATTCCATTTTTCAGAAGCTTAAGATTTGCTAAGAAAATCATGAATTTTAAACTTTACTAACTGCTAATAAGATTACCATATTTGTGCCAGTTATAGAACCATTGACATTTGCATATATGATAAAGATATATCTATGTTGAATTTAGGCTTCTGGTAACATCAGCCTTTTAGAATATAATCCCCAAATGAAATCAAATAATCTAATAAAGCCCCTTGTCAACGAGGAAATTAGCTGCCATAAAGTTTATTTGTTTGTAAAATGGAAGAGCCATGGAGATGACTTAGGCATCTTTGCTCACTATGTAAAAATATTACAGTAGATTAGGAGTTGTGAGTAGAAGAGGCTCACAGAAAAAGATAAAGTAAGGACATGAATAGGAAGCTAGAAGAAGTACAAAGGAGATTGTAGTCATTTAGATGGAATGACTTGTCTTAATGGATAGTGAAGTCATGATTATATTACAGATAGAATGGATGAATGGTTGAAAAACTACAATAACTAATATTGTGATTCTTGTGTTACCAAATACACATTAAAATGGTTTTATTTAATATGTATATTTAGTCTTGAGTGAAATAGCAATGACATGTTTCCTATCTTTAAAAAAAAAGAATTCCATGAAAATTGATTTAGAAATTTGAAAAATTGAAGGTCATTGTAGGGATAATAAGGAATAAAAAATTCATCATTGTTCGATATTTAATTTAAAATGCTGGGCAAGTGAGGGCTTTTTCAATTTTGTAGTGGGGTGAATGCATAGGGAGGTAGTATGGAATGTGGAATTAGAGGACCTGGATTCAAATCTTCATTGTTCAATTATTGTTTGCATTTCCTTGGGAAAGTACATGTCTTTGAATGTTAATCTTCACCTAAAAATAAGAATTTCTTGAGGACTTGAGAATCTCCCAAGGTCCCTTTTATTGTTCTGTGATCTTTCTATGACCTGCTTAAAAAGTTGATTGGTTTTTGTTTTTAGAAAAACTTTTTATATGACTATGAAGAAACCTTAAAATTTTTATGGAGGATTATGTAAGAAATACTTCAGTGTGATTGAAATCCTATTTAATGATATTAAAAATGCATCAAATTTCATTAATTAGATGGATTTGTAATGCATCAAATCTTTATCACATTAAAATTGTTTCATTGTCTTTGTCATAGTTTGTATGTAAACTTTAAGTGCAATTCTGCAAGTGTCTCCACAGGAGAATAATTAAGAGCATATAGATCTTAGTATTAAGTCCCAGAACTGAAAAAAGCCCAAAACAAGTGCTCAGGAAAAGCTTATAATTCTATCAGATTTGCCAGATTCTTATGTTTGACATGATATCTTTTTGATAAATTCAGAATATTAGTGGCTTTTTTTCTCAGTCATTATTTTTATTTGCTCATTTATTTTTGTATTTATGTATTCAATCTTTTTCAGCAATCTTTCTAGGTTCTTTTCGTGTGCCTTATGAAGAAATAAAAATAATGATATTGGAAGTAGATGAAACACAATTGGCAGAGTCTATGATTCAGGTAAACAAACTGAAAAATAGTTTTTATGCTAATTTATTAATGTGGGCTTTCATTAAATAGAATTGTTTTTATTCAGTTGAAGTTGTCTTAACTGGAAGCCCTCCCTTGATGTATCACTATCCATTGTTTAAATATATATTTGGCCCTCGAGTTTATTTGTATAGCATTTCATATTAGACAACATTTGGTTCATCAATCCTAAGGACATTTAGCTGTCTGTATTCTTTTAAGTTATTGTTATTTGTAATCTTAGGATTATTTTTAAAAATTCTGTTAATACTCAGGACCCGTGATGTCTATACAGTAACATTTACTTTCTTAGTAGAATTGAATTGTAGAGTGGAGAGTTCAGAAAAACTTTAATTGATGCTTCAAAGTAGTTTTTATAAAATGTCTAAATCAATAAATAAGTATTTATTAAATGCCTACTATATGCTAGGCACTGGGGATGAAAAAAACAAAAGCAAAACAGTTCCTTCGCTTTGAGTTTATATTCTCTTGAAGACATGTACACATGTATGTGTATGTATATATGTGTCTGATTTCCAAAATATACAAAATAAATCATATTAATTTTTAGGGAAGGTCATTGGTAACTATGTGAATCAGATTAAAGGAGGACATAAAGAGAGAACAGCTGAACTGCTTCTTGAAGGAGACGAGTACAGATAAAGGATGGATACAGAGGCACAGAGACAGGAGATAGGTTGTCATTTTTAAGGAGTAGTAAGGGGGCAAAAAAGAAGAACCATTGAATGCATGAATGGGAGTAATACTTAAAATGGTCAAAAATGCCACATAAAGAAGCTTCTATTTGATTCTATAGGCATTAAGAAACCAGAGGAGGTTTGTTTTTTTTGTTTTGTTTTATTTTTAAGCAAGGAGATAACATTGTCAGATCTTCACTTTGGGAAAATTACTTCAGCAGCTGTCTGCAAGTTGACTTGGAGAATATAGAGACTTGAAGTAGGATGACCACTTAGGAGTGTATTTCATTGATTTAATGAATAAAAAAATTTGTATTAAATATTTTTGAGATGCCTAGTGTTATACTTGTGTCTGAGGACACAAATAAAAAGAAAAAATAGCCCCTTTCTTAAGGGTACTTGTATTCTGCTGGGGAGAGTACACACACAGGGGGATGAAGGGTACTTTGGTCCAGAAAATTACTGGAGTGGTGAGTAGGGCAGTAGGTAAGTAAATTGACACACCCTATCTAGGGACAATGGTACAGTTGACTTGACCATTGTTCACTGTTCCAGAACTGTTGAGGTTAACGAAGGAGCTGGTACACAGAGATGGCCAGGTGGTTGAAAAGCTGTGGAGGAGATGGTTACAGAGTAGGAAATGAACTGAGCATTACAGATGGCATTTTTTTCTGAAATAGTTGTCTAGCAGAGGTTGTAACCAATAAGAAACAGACAAACAAACCAACAAAAACTAGGCCTTAGGACTTAATTTCCCTTAGTAGTTCAAGCAAGAGATAATACAGTTCTAACTTAGGGTTTTTAATGGTGTTAGCAGAGAAGGGGATGGTTCTGAAAGGTGTTTTGCATGGAGGAAGAAAAAGATTTAAGCCACTAATTTGATGTATGGTGAGTTAGCGTGATGCATTGAAGGTGAAACTGAGGTTTCTATTCTGAGTGACCAGAAAGGTACTTCTTCGACAAAAATGGAGGAGTGTGCTTGAGGAAAAGAGAGCAATTCTATTCTGACCATGTGGAAATTGAAATTTAGGATACATGCCAGTTACAGAATCTTGGATCACATCTCTCACATAAGGATTCACAGGCCTTATAGAGTGGTGCTTATGGTTTAGTTGTCTTTTTTTTCTGCTTTTTGTTCTATGTGTGAGATGCTATCTATAATTCCTTGTAGGAGAGGAGTAGATCTCCCATACAAAAAATTCCTGGCAACAAGATAAAAACCCTTTCTTATTAATATTGCTTTATATGCATACATTTGCATATTGTATCAAGTGATATTAGTTTATGTGAGGAAGGTTATCTCTGTCAGGTAAAAATTTCTAAAACGCAAAGCTGTGACCTTATAGACACAAGGAAGGTTCATAGAAACTTTAGAGATCAGGTATTATGGAAAGCATTGCAAAAATGAAAAGTTTTGTTGACCTTGGCACCATCTATACAATACAAACAACACTTTGGTGAGGCTATATAGAGGGCACGAAGATGAGTTATGTGTAACAGAGCTAGAAAGCTAGGTTGGAGCTAGAGAGAGAAGAGCTTTATCTGTTTTAAAGAGAAGAACTTTAACAGCTTTATAGAAGAGTGTGTACTTTATACTACTGGCAAGAGGGGTTCACCAGGGGGTTTTTTTTGTTTGTTTTTTGAGCTGGACAATGAAATATTCAGACTCGTGCTTTGGGAACATCATTTTGTCAGCTGTGTGGAGAATGGATATAAGGAAATTATGCTTCTTAGAAAGCTACTCTAATATTTTAGGCAAGTGGTGATGAGGGCCAGAACTAGGTTGGATATAGCATGAGTTAAGAGAAGAGTACAGATGCAACACATATTATAGAGGTAGAATTGGCAAAATTTTGCTGCTGGTTGGATGTGAAGAAAGAAGAGTTGATTATAAACCTGGGTGACTGAAAATATAGTAGTACCATTAGCAGAAATAGCAGAATCCAAAATAGAGGAGGAATAGAGGAAAAATGAATTTTGTTTTGGATATGTTTAGCTTGAGGTATCTAATGATGTACATTCCTTTGAAAGTATCATGCTTGTTGGTAATTTTTCATGAGTTGGTAATGCTGACTTGATGTAGCAAGATGACTTAGTAGATAGAGCAGTGGACCAGATAAAGTATCAGAGTCTTGGTATATACCCACAGTTAGGAGTGATGGTCCAGCAAAAGAAACTGAGAAGGATTGCCCAGACAGAATATCTCAGAAAGAAAGAATGGTAGTCAGTAGCATCAAATTATGTAGTGAGGTCAAAAAGGATGAGTACTGAGAGAAGGTGATTAAATCTAGCAATTAAGAGATATCTCACTGATTATTTTGGAGAATGTACTTTCAGTTGGATATGATGAATTGGCACCATATTGAAAAGAGTTGAGAAGTGAACAAGAGCTGACCACGGGGAAAGGATGGTATAGGCAGCTCTTTCTAAGAGTTTGGTTGTAAATAACATGGGACATAACAGAATGATAATTTGGGGGAATGGCAAGGTGGAAGAGACCATCTGGTAGACTTGAGGAGAGGGTCAGTTAAGGAAGAGTGAAAGTTTTGGGGAGGTGGTGTGGCCTTAGTGAATAGAATATTTAAGTAAGTCAGAAAGACCTGATGTGAATCCCATTTAACCATGAGACCCTTCCTTTAACTTCTTAGGGCCTTAATTTCTTCGTCTTTAAAATGAGAGAGCTAGACTTGTGACCTTTAAATCTATGATGTTATTATCACTTTGTGGCAGTGGAGGCACACTTGAGAAGAAGTAACATAATTTTGTAGTATAACTAGTCTGCAGTATTATTAGATAAGAATGGTATATCTAATTAAAGGCTTGAGCCACTGGGGAAAGGATTTGAGAGTGGAGAACATTACATATTGAACATCAAATTTTCAGTGGAATAATAGGCTAATGTCAACTTATAAATGGGATAAAGACATTTTTCCTCCTCTCTACACCCTTCATATCTCTTGTGCTCAGAATATTTTGTATCAGGCTTAGTTGGTAGTGAAATATTCTGTGACACTACTTTTTCTTGTTTTGTTGACCTATAAAAAGACCTATATATATAAAAAAGAGGGTCATGCGATTTTCCCAGGTTTGTATAGTGTGAGAATGACAGGTGCCAGGCCTAGAGGCCTGAGGGCTACCCGAGTCTTACCTTACCTGTCCCAGGTCTTCGGTTGGCCAAACCAGATAAACGTATGAGAGAAGAGACTTTCCGGAGTCGAACAAGGGTTAGGCTTTATTCAGGGTCCTGGTTACATGTGCAGGGGGAGCTCTTCCTTAGGAGGGAGAGAGAAATCTCCCAAGGAGGCAAAGATCTTATAATAAGAGATTGGAAGTAGAAGTGTAAGTGGGGAGAGAGGGGGAGGGGAGAGCGAAGAGAGGAAAAACGGAGCCTTCTGTCCTGTCAGGGCCCCTCCGCGCTAAGAGTGCCTTCAGGCTTTCCTGACCCTAATTAAGCTCTCCGGCCGTGTAGTTTGCACCTGAATACCGTGCCTGTTAGATAACAATAGGTGTGCCCAGATCCAGGACAGTCTCGAGAGTGGGGATGCTCCTCCCATCACGTTTCTCACGGGAAGAGGCGGAAATACACGAGATTGCTCGGTCTCACTCCTCGATTCCCTGGTGTTTCATGAGGGGCCTCATGAGAACTCTAAGATTTAGAAGTTCCCACCTTTACCCGCCCGAGACTGTCCACATGGAATTGAGCTTCCACCCCCAACAGACAGGTGCTTTGATCTAAAAGTGCTAACATGACTCCTCTGTCAACAGCATTTTCTTGAACAGTTTTTACCACATAGTGTGCTATCATATTTGTCTGTGTCTCATCTTTTTTGCTGGATCATAAATTCCTTACGAGCTAGTACAGTTATCTTTCTTGTATCTGTATTCTCTGTAGAGGTTAGTAAAATTCATTGCATGTGGCAGACACGCAATAAATACTTGTTGAGTTAATGTTTATTGAACAGCTTTGTTTCTTGGTGACTCTTAGACATGGATGTTTTGGATATTTACTTTTGCTCTCTGGCTAGAGAATGTGTCCTAAGAGTATTGACCTTTTTAACTTTGTTCTGTAGTTGGGTTTTAATATCTGTAAAATCCTTAAATTAAATCCATCATCTTCAAAGTTCTCGGATATTTCATTTAGAAACTTGATCTGCATTTATGATAACTTATGACCCCAAAGTTATTTTGATTTATTTTAAAGTTTTTCACTTTTTTCAATAAGTTGAAAAGGTTTCAAACAAAAAGTGCACCTGTGCCAGCATGGAGTAAGATTCAGAAAGGAACGTTACCTTTCTCACCTTTCAAGATTCATTCAAGTGTCTTCCCAACAAAAAATTATATTTTATCTCTTTGTGTTTTACAAAAGAGAAAGTCACCTGGAGAGATCAGATGCATGTCATTTCCCCAGAAATATTATATATCACAGCAATTTCTTAATCATCTATATTTGTTTCAGCTATATTTTAATTATGTTTTTCTTTTTTCATTCAACATGAAACCTTTTTTGTTAAAAATCATGACAATTAAATTTCACCTAAACTTTGTTTTTTTTTTTTTTTTCATATTTTCTTCTTTTAAAAAAATAAATGCAATAAAGAGTCTCATGCAGTTGAACTTATTAGCTCCTCTGGAACAGCTGAATGGTACTGGTGAACATGACTTTGAGAATAAATCAAGACAATTTACCCCACAGATGCCTCACGTAGTCTTAGTTATATATTTTATGCCATTAAACATCTTTGGGGAGTTCTACTCCCATCTTCCCATTTCAAGGGTCATATCTTCATTTTTTAGGATAAATGTGCTACATATTTACCACCACTAGGGGGTATAATTTTAAGCAATAAGTTACATTGTAGCAATTGGATCAAATAGAATATACCAAGCATAGACAAAATTATCTTTTTTCCCTAAGTTGCTTAAAGGACATATAAGGTAAAAGAAAACTGGATACATGGACGTTATAATAGTTTTCAGATGGCCTTTTGAATATGAGATGGTAACTTCCTTTTACAAATTACTGGAAAATCAAAACTATAAAGAAGGAAGACAGTAAGCATTTATTAAGCACCTACTGTGTTCCAGGCACTAAGTGCTTTACAATACTATTTCATTTAATCCTCATCACAACCTTGAGAAGTAGGCACTATTGTTATATCCATTTTGCAGTTAAGGAAACTTCAGCAGATAGAAGTTAAGTGACTGAGTACTCAAGAGTCATACAGTCAGTAAGTATCTGATGCTTGCTTTAAACTTAGGTCTACCTAACTCCAGGACCTGGGCTCTATCAACTCTACTCCCTAGCTTCATGGGCCACTAGATAAGCTTCTACTTTCTTTTCTTTCCTTCAGCATCCAAACCATGCTTAATTCTTTGAGGTACCCTTGCAAATATTTAAGAAACATTCTCTTACTTTTCATTTCTTTTTTTAAAAAGTAGATTTAGAGAATTTTAAATATCTCATGTAGCTTTATAAACTTTGATAGGTTGTATCAGATTATGCTTGATTTTTAACAGAAATTGTTGGTTATTTTAATGCATTTCAGAGTTCACATATGTTTGTTTTTATGGGACATGGTTTAATTAACAGAATGAGTCACTCTGTCGCAGTTTCTTTGAAATGACAATAAGTCCATTAGATCTCCCAAATCTGGTCTGATGCTTCCTCTGTGTCTCTTCTCCTTGTCATTCTTGTTTTGCTACCAAATTAGTATTCTGTGAAATATTTACAATATATGAATTTATTAATTTAAGAATCCAAAGTGAAGTAATGTCAGATTCAATTTTATGATGAAATTTTCAACACCATCCAATAAATGTTATTTGTCTATTTTGTGCAGTATCTTAGATATTGGGGATGATAGAAATCTGAAATGTAAAAATATAATCTCTCACATTGTATAGCTTTCATATTAAGAAAGAAATGATATAAATATTTATTATTATGTGGTAAGTACATTTGAAAGGTAAAACAAAAGAAACAAAAACAACAACAAAAACAAAACCCCAAACTCTAAAACTCATAATTCAAGGGATAACTTTATGGTCATTAGTAGGGATTCTGGGAAATGTTTCTGGAGTAGTTAGCATTTGACTTGAGCTCTAAAGACTCTGTAGGACCTTAGAGGGCAAGTGTTTGGGGACAAAAGAAGGATAACATGAGAGGCATAAGAAAGAATAGCACAAGTGTTTGTGTGGAAGTGGAAAACTGAAATGTGTATTTGGAGGGTCAGAAAGTAGTCTGGTTTTCCTGGAGTTTAGGAATTGTGGTAAGTAATGAGACATGAGGCTAGAAAATCATGATAGTACTGCACTAGCGAGTCTTGAAGGCAAGTCAAAATTGTCTGAAGTAGGGTTTTTAAGTAGGGAAATGTTGAGACAGTATCTTTAAAAAACATAATTCTGATAGTGTAATGAAGGATGGGAAGAAGAGTGGACATGGGAGGACTCATAGGAAAGCTATTATAAATGTCTACTGAGGACATAATCAAGGTACGGTTTCAAGTAATGACAGTTCCAGTGATGAAGAAGTGAGCTGAGGTAGCTTATAAAGGTGTTGTCAACAGTATCGAGGCAGGTGGATGGCACAATGGATAGAAGGCTGGCGCTGCTCAGGAAGACCTGAGTTCAGATGTGGTTTCACTTATTAGCTGTGTGACCTTGGACGAATACTTAGCGTCTAACTTCTTTAGCTATAAAATGGGAATAATAGTAATACCCACCTTCCAGTGTGGTTATGAGGATCAAATAAGATTATTATTATTATTATTACTTAGAACAGCACCAATTTTTGATACATGCTTATTTCCTCCCAACCCCTTGCTTGGATATTACAGTTGATGTGAAGGGTCAAAGATAACCTTAAAACTTTGAGCATGGGAGATAGGTGAATGATGGTAACACAATATAATGAAGAAGGAAGACAAGGTTGAGCAGGAAAGATGATAAAGATGTTGTGAATATTTCAAGTTTTATATGACTTTTGAAATCCAAAAAGAAATATTCTCTACTTTATTGGGTGATAAAGATTTAGAGCTTAGTACTAGAGGCATGAATTTGGGAGTGTGTATGTGTTTATACATACATATGTGTGTTTATATATGCAGTATATGAGAGAGAGAGAAGAGAAAGAAAGTGGTAAGAAGATTACAGACCATTGAGGAAACCTTTGACAGTTTAGATAACAAGAAAAGAATGATTAACTGACAAAGGAATAAGAGAATGAGTTGTTAGAAAAAGAGGAGGATGGGGGGCAGAGCCAAGATGGCGGAGTAGAAAGACGCCCATACACATAGCTCCGAACCCACAACCCATAGAACATCTGTAAAAAGGAACTCACGGCGAATTCTGGAGCAGTAGAGGCCACAGAACAGTGGAGCGAAGGAGATTTCTGTTCCAGAGGGACCTGCAAACTTCTCACAAAAGGTCCTTCGCGCCGCGGACTGGGCGCCGGGACTGGGAGCCGAGCACAGCCCTGCCGCGCCCGTGGCACCGAGAGGACCAGATCCGAGCGGGCTTCAGGGACCGGATCTCCAGCGGCCACGCGGGTCCCTCCACTCACAGGTGACGGGGGTCGGTGAGAGCGTCTCTTTGGCGGGTCGAGAGGGGAGTGGGGTGCCCCCATAACTCAGGGCCCCTCAGGAGGCAGCAGCTGAGGCAGCGGCAGACCAGGGCTCCCCAAGCAGGCAGGAGCCTGGATACATTGTTGAAGGTCTCTGCATAAAACCCCAGAGGGAACTGAGCCAGTGAGGTGGCCCTGCTCCCACCTGAGCACCTGAACTTAATCTCACACTGAATAGCAGCCTGCCCCCGTGGAAGCCCTGAGGCTGGGAAGCAGCATTTGAATCTCAGACCCCAATCACTGGCTGGGAGGATCAGGAGGCGAGGTGGGTGTGAGGAGAATATTCAGAGGTCAAGTCACTGGCTGGGAAAATGCCCAGAAAAGGGAAAAGAAATAAGACTATAGAAGGTTACTTTCTTGGTGAACAGGCATTTCCTCCCTTCCTTTCTGATGAGGAAGAGCAATGCTTACCATCAGGCAAAGACACAGAAATCAAGGCTTCTGTGTCCCAGCCCACTCAATGGGCACAGGCCATGGAAGAGCTCAAAAAGAATTTTGAAAATCAAGTTAGAGAGGTGGAGGAAAAGCTGGGAAGAGAAATGAGAGACATGAAGTCAAAGCATGAACAGCAAATCAGCTCCCTGCTAAAGGAGACCCAAAAAAATGTTGAAGAAAATAACACCTTGAAAAATAGGCTGACTCAATTGGCAAAAGAGGTTCAAAAAGCCAATGAGGAGAAGAATGCTTTCAAAAGCAGAATTAGCCAAATGGAAAAGGAGATTCAAAAGCTCACTGAAGAAAATAGTTCTTTCAAAATTGGAATGGCACAGATGGAGGCTAATGACTTTATGCAAAACCAAGAAATCACAGAACAAAGAGAAAAGAATGGAAAAATGGAAGACAATGTGAAATATCTCATTGGAAAAACAACTGACCTGGAAAATGGATCCAGGAGAGACAATTTAAAACTTATGGGACTGCCTGAAAGCCATGATCAAAAAAAGAGCCTAGACATCATCTTTCATGAAATTATCAAGGAAAACTGCCCTGAGATTCTAGAACCAGAGGGCAAAATAAATATTCAAGGAATCCACAGAACACCGCCTGAAAGAGATCCAAAAAGAGAAACTCCTAGGAACATTGTGGCCAATTTCCAGAGTTCCCAGGTCAAGGAGAAAATATTGCAAGCAGCTAGAAAGAAACAATTCAAGTATTGTGGAAATACAATCAGGATAACACAAGATCTAGCAGCTTCTACATTAAGGGATCGAAGGGCATGGAATAGGATATTTCTGAAGTCAAAGGAACTAGGACTAAAACCAAGAATCACCTACCCTGCAAAACTGAGTATAATACTTCAGGGGAAAAATTGGTCTTTCAGTGAAATAGAGGATTTTCAAGCATTCTTGATGAAAAGACCATAGCTGAAAAGAAAATTTGACTTTCAAACACAAGAATGAAGAGAAGCATGAAAAGGTGAACAGCAAAGAGAAGTCATAAGGGACTTACTAAAGTTGAACTGTTTACATTCCTACATGGAAAGACAATATTTGTAACTCTTGAAACTTTTCCGTGTCTGGGTACTGGGTGGGATTACACACACACACATGCACACATGCACACACACATAGAGACAGAGTGCACAGAGTGAATTGAAGAGGATGGGCTCATATCTTAATAAAATGAAATCAAGCAGTGAGAGAGAAATATATTGGGAGGAGAAAGGGAGAAATGGAATGGGGCAAATTATCTCTCATAAAAGAGTCAAGCAAAAGACTTATTAGTGGAGGGATAAAGAGGGGAGGTGAGAGAAAAACATGAAGTTTACTCTCATCACATTCCACTAAAGGAAAGAATAAAATACACACTCCTTTTGGTGTGAAAACCTATCTTACAATACAGGAAAGTGGGGGATAAGGGGATAAGCAGGGTCAAGGGGATGATGGAAGGGAGGGCATGGGGAGGAGGGAGCAATTTGACGTTGACACTCATGGGGAGGGACAGGATCAAAAGAGAATAGAAGTAATGGGGGACAGGATAGGATGGAGGGAAATATAGTTAGTCTTATACAACACAACTATTATGGAAGTCATTTGCAAAACTACACAGATTTGACCTATATCGAATTGCTTGCCTTCCAAAGGTAAGGGGTGGGGAGGGAGGGAGGTAAAGAAGTTGGAACTCAAAGTGTTAGGAACAACTGTCGAGTAATGTTCTTGCCACTAGGAAATAAGAAATACAGGTAAAGGGGTATAGAAAGTTATCTGGCCCTACAGGACAAAAGAGAAGATGGAGACAAGGGCAGAGAGGGATGATAGAAGAGAGAGCAGATTGGTCATAGGGGCAATTAGAATGCTTGGTGTTGGAGGGGGTGGATAAAAGGGAAGAAAATTTGTAACCCAAAATTTTGTTAAAATGAATGCCAAATAAATAAATAAATGAATAAATAAATAAAAAGAGGAGGATGATTAGAAGAACATTTTAGTTTCAGAAGCTATCTGAGAGGGGAGTCTTTGAATGAGAGAGTATTCAATAGAATCAAATGTTATATAGAAATCAAGTGTATAAAGACTTTAAAAAAAGATCATTAGATTTAGAAGTTAGATCATTGGTAACCTTTTATAAAATCTAAATAATGATAGAAAAGCGAAAAAAAATCCCACACATTCATTGTGATCTGATGATGGTATGAAAGATTTGTGAAAAGTTTAAATGTCAAAAAAACAATAGAATTTAGAGGGTCCGTGCTAAGAATAATTTAAGCTACCAAGAGAAATAATTGGATAGGATGTAAATTACAAAATCTTTTCATCTACAATGGATTCCCAGAGAAAGAGAGGGGATTTCTTGTTGTTTTGCTTTCTCAAGAATTTCTTAATGGCCACGGATTTTATTATTGCTTAAATCTACTTAAAATTACTCAAGTATTATATAAATTACCCATGTATGATAGAAAAAATCTGCTTTATCAACTTTTAAGATGGTGAAAGAATGCTAATTGAAACCATTAAAATATAGGAGTTTAGTCACATGAAAGTAACTTAATTCAAAAAAACTTTATGATATTATATAGAAATATAAATTTGGCTTGTAGGAAATTTAAAATTGTCCTCTATATTGATGAGTCATTTAATGTTCCCAGTCATCTAGTAATTTGAGGTGACATGGAAAAGTTTGAGGACTTTCAAAATCTAAAACAATTAGAAGTATAACATGTAAAGAAAAGTTAAAATTGTAATTGCATAGGCTAAAGAAGAAAAAACTGATAGTATAATGTTAGAATATTTCTTTTTTTAAAAAAAAGTATGTTTTGTCTTCAGTTCCAATATGATTTTTAGTAAATGTTTGTTAGCATAATTCTATATCAATTTTGTATAATGTGAGGAGAAAGTAACTATAATACTAATTAAAAATCAGTCTCGTTGTAACAGCAAGGACCTGACATACACAGGAGGGACTGTTGTACACAGGTTGTTAGATCTGCTTTTCTAAAAGGAAAGCAACTTTTTGAGGGATCACTTTAACCAAGTACATATGTCATTCAGTTAGTTCAGCAGAAAAAATCAGCACCCTGAACTTAAGAGAAAATACAGAGAAACAAAGATCAACAATCGGCTTCCAGCTGTCTGACTGTAAGCAGTACATACATCACAGATCAACAGAGCCAATTGTCTGACCATACATACATAGATACCAGAAGGAGAAGCACCAGTGTATGAGTTTTCAATGGGGGACTCATTATAGGCTGGACAGAGTCTTGTCTGGCCAGACAAACACTTTCAATGAGCAAACCCCCAAACAAACTCCCCCATACTCACCTCAGTGTATATATACACTTTTCAGAGTCACAGTGCGTCACAACCCTTGAGAATCGGAGCCTCATTAGAAAATTAATGAAAGGTATGGGCCTCCCCTAATCAACCTTCCCTTAATGGGCAGCCCAATACGTGGGTGGGGAAAATCTTTAACTCTCTAATTAATATTACACTCATACTTGAAGGGTGAATTTCTATATGTTTAGGATAAATGACTTTTGATAAGATCCTTATGCAGTGCTTATTTTATTTTCTCTCATTTTGGTAGATAACCCATTTTCTTTATCCAAGGTTACACAGTGAGTCAGTGATGTGTAATTAGATCTAATGTATTTAATAACATTACTTTCTTTAACATTTTTTACACTAGTATCACTTTTCTGAGAATGAGTTATTCTGTTTTTATGTCAGGTGTGACAGTGGCATAAGGTCAGTCTTAAATAAGTTACTGATAAGTGCAGGGACTTAAACATTTTAAATGTTGATTTTAATATATGTCTGAATTAAGATCATAGTTTGGAATTCATGCCTGTCCATTGGCATTTTTTTCTTACACCATCTAAAACTAACATACTAACTAGTACATGTCTATAACAATTTTTTTTAAGACACATCAATATTGAATCTTTTGTAAGAGAGTAGTTTTATCATTGAAGTACAAAAAGGGATAGGATTCTTGCGTGGTTTTACCTGTGGTGTGATACCTTAGAATGTATCTCATGTCTTCATGAACTCTTTCAACAGAAATTCCTCTCTTACGTGGCTGCAAAAGTGTTTTATGTTTCTGTCATATCATCCTATATCTCTTTTGGTTAATTGGTTTTAAACAATGTCATTAAACCCTCTTGAATATTCTTTTCCCCATCAGCTTCTATTTTAGTAGTGAATTGACAGTTTTCTCACCTGGATGAATAGTAACGAAGTGATAACACCTGTATAGCTTTTCGCTTGCAATGCTTTTAGTAGTCTTTCCTATAATTGCTCTCACTTACTTCTTTATGTTAAAATATCATAGTAAGATTTTCCAAGTTTGTAGGTTTATTCTTCTGAAAAAAGTTTTGTCATATTAATAGAGTGTAATTTATATATTATTAGACATGATTCATATGTCATTGAGTTAATTCTGTTTCCTTTGTTTCTTCATTCCTTCCTTCCTTCACACAAGTAATAGTTTTGCTGTTAATGAGAGATTTGGGATGAAAGTTTTTTATATGAATACAATCTGTGAAATGTAGTTGGTGAAGATATTGTTTATTTTTTTGTCTTTTTGTTGTTGTTTTTAGAACTTAATAAAGCACCTACCAGATCAGGAGCAGCTGAATTCACTGTCTAAGTTTAAGAATGAATATAATAATCTGTGTGAGCCAGAACAATTTGCAGTCGTGGTGAGTACAATTCCTTGAAGTTTTTGTCTCCTTTATTTTAGCATATGTGCTGTTATTATTTAGAGTACTTTTTCATGCGATGATTAATCATTTGAAAACTGTTCATGTCCTTTGACATGGCATCCATTAGAAAAGAACTCTTGGCCTTATCTTCTTTTGTGTTTGTTCCAACACAGGGTGGATATCATAACTTCATCTGATTCCTTTGATTCTAATATTTTTTTTAATTTGAAAAAGTTTGGATTATGCTAAGAAGTTGAATAAATAATAATAATAATAAATTCATACCTTTTTAGTCAGAGATTTCATTTCTAAACATGTACCCCGAGGAGGCAAATAATTGAAAGTCCAATAAATTAAAATTTTCATCTTTTTTAATATTATCCATTTAAAATTTTTAGTAGTTTATCACATTAATAAGAATTGCAAAAAGAACTGATAACCTATCAGTAGAGGAATGGTTAAAAAATTGTCATACTGCATCAGAAAAAGGGATATAAATATTAAGAATTCAATGAAATATGGGAAGACATGAATGAAAAGAAATTGAAATAAGCAGAGCCAAGAAAACAATGTACATGATGATACCAAAAATGTAAATGGAACAAAAAAAAAAGAGAAGGAAAAACATTTAATGTTCTAATGTACAACTTGGGACCTCAAGAAAGATAGATTTCCCTGATTTCTTTATTAAAGATGGAAGACCATGGATTCTGAACATTGCATATATATTATATACTTGTATCCCTT
Organism: Notamacropus eugenii; assembly: GCF_028372415.1. Classification (NCBI taxonomy): domain Eukaryota; kingdom Metazoa; phylum Chordata; class Mammalia; order Diprotodontia; family Macropodidae; genus Notamacropus; species Notamacropus eugenii. The sequence continues at coordinate 281,867,848 of NC_092877.1, forward strand.
ACCGTCAGTGTTTTTGGGAAGAAAGTACTTGTAATTTTAACGAGCTATATAAATGAACATCGTTATTTTTATTATTATTTTTGTCCTTTTGTATCCTGTAGTGTTCATCTTGGTATTATTCATACTATGTTAGCAACACACTATGCTAACTCATCACTAGATTTTCTCAGCTTAAATAAAAATACCCTTTATTTTTTTATACCAGTCATCTCTATATAATCACCTCCAATTTGACTGTCCTTTGTAACAAAGAAAAAAGTTAAGCACAATAGTTGAAAAACTCTTTGAAACCATGTAGTACTTGTAATTCCTCCCTGTTTTACTGAAAGAGGATAATTTTTTTCTTTTTTTAAATCATATCTGCTCCCTTGGACCATCGATAGACATTTTGAATTTAGCTACTTTCAGTTTTGTTTTATTTGGAAATCAAGAAAGTATTCCCAGAAAATATTGTTTAATTTGAATTTAAATTTGAATTAAGAGTTAAATTAGCCTTTAACTTTTAAAGATAAGCAGAAATTCTCCAGTGAAGACTCCCACAGTAGCAGAAAGCTAAACTTTTTTATTCAAAAAGTTGTATGCTTTGTCTAGAGATAAAAGGACTGTAGGAATAACTGAGCTAGTAATGTAGGGAGAAGATTACTGTGATACACTGAAAAGAGCTACCAAATTTATAGAAGGAAGATGCATATGACTCCTCACATCACTGGGAGTTTTCCTGTATTTTGTTCATCACAGACTCCTTCAAAGCAAGTCAGGCGAAAAAGGAAAATGTATCTGTGAGGAGAAAAGCAACAATTTTCTTCAAAGCCTTGTTCAGGAGAGAGAGGGGAAAAAAAAGTCATGATGTCATAAGCATCATAATGAATGTAAAGTAATAAGATTATATTATGCAAAACTAAAATAAAAAGTAATTGCTCTTTGAGGTGACAAGTTCATTTAGTAAAACTATTAAAATGCTAATATTATTTCTTTAAATTAGTGAGGAAAAAATCATCCTTACATACTAAGATAGTATAAGTGCCACTGAACTATGAATTCTCATATTGTATTATGTTATGTTACCTATCTTAGTTAAATAATCCCAAATTCTTTAATTTGTTAGAATTAACAAGAAGGCAGTGAGATCAGAATCCCATTCTATTTTAACAAATTGAGAACCCTCACTAAATAATGAATCTCACGGAAAATTTAATATTTTCCTCTAGTGCTTGTGATGCTTTCTTATTGTCTACACCTTTGATTACAAAGACATCATTCCACTATTTTTCATATAGTGCGCATAGAACATTTTGGAAGAAATTATATGTTCAAAACCAATATTTTCCTTGAGAATTCTAAATTATTTCTTGTAGTAGACTTTGGTTCTTAGAATTTTAGTTTATATCATTCAAATTTTAATCACAGTCAGAGTATGAACATTTTGATCATGTGCTTAATGTATTAGTAAGTAGTTTTCCAGAATGTCTGGACCAATTACAACTCTTCCAACAGAGCATTTTGTTTTTTCATCTTCATCAATTTTGGGAATTTTTTGAAACCTCGTTTTTCATCTGGTTCATTCTTTTTCATTTTTCAGTTCTTTTTTTGAGAACCATTGGTTCACCTTCTTTAACTAGTTCTTGGGGAAATGGCATTTGGGTTGTACATATTTTTAGTTGCCTCTATATCTTGATATCAGGCACTTCTCAGAAATTCTTGGAATATAGATTTTCCCACATTTAGCTGCTTTTCTTTTCTTGCCTTCCTAGTTGCATTAATGTGCAGCTTTCAGTTTTGTTTATTTAAATTTATTTCTTTTATGTTTTGTGATTTCCTCTGTCACTTGTTCAGTTAAGAATTCACTTTTTAGCCATTGCTGTTACTTGTATGACCTTTAATTTTCAGATTCTGTATCCATTTTTAGTTTATTGTGGCATTTGATATAAGATATATTGAACTAAACAATTTCTAGAATGTTACTATCTAGTATTCCTAGAAATTCTCAACAAATAGGGTTTCTTCCCTAGGTATTTCTATTTGGGAATTTTTCTAATACCTGATTATTGAGATAAACTGAGATAAATCCTCATCTAGGCTATTCCACTGACATGTATTTAGCTGTATTTTAACCAGTACCAAATAGTTTTGGTGATTGCTGCATTGTGCTATAATTTGAATTCTGTGTTTTCCTCCTTCATTACTCTTATCTCCCCCCGGACCCCTACGCCCTCGTATATTTAAATCTGCACATAAATCTTGTTATTGTTTTGTTTAACTCTGTTAAGTAAGTCTGTTGTTAGTTTAGTACAGCATTAAATATATAAATTTACTAAGCAGTGTTGCCCTTTTTATTATATTGCTATGATCTGCCATAAGCACTTAAGTCCCTCCAATTATTATTTATAATGAGGATTTTGTTATTTCTGCTATTTAAAGTGTGATTTTGTAAGCTAACTTTTGTATAATTAAAACATTTTGTACTTATTTTGAATGAAACTTCCTATTCTTATTACATTCTTGATTTTTATTATTGTTGTATAGAAATGCTGTTGACTTTTATGCATTTAATTTCTTTTGTGTCTTTAATTTCTCTCTTACCTTATTGTTATTGCATATCTGTAATAATAACAGGCAAAAGCAAGCTAAGGGGGCTTTCTAGCTTTACTCCTACATTTATTGGGAAAACTCCTGTTTTCCCCTTGCATACAGTGCTATTTTTTTTTGGATAGATACCTTTTTATAGTATTCAGAAAGTTCCTTCTATTCCTAAGGTGTATAGGAATTTTAGTATAAATCCATGTTGTACTTTATCAGACACTTCTTCTGCATCTATTGATAAAGTCATTTAATGTGATTAATTATGTTAATTATTTTCTGTTGTTCAAATTTCCTTTGAAATCCTCAGTTTTATGATCTTATAAATTTAGGAATTCCCTTCAGTGATGCAGATTTTAATTTATCCATGCCTTCCCATCTTTCAAAACTCTTACCCATATCTTCTAATTCACCACATAGGTTCTTTCCATGTACTAGAAGCCTTCTTCACATTCTCCTAACACTTAGCGATTATCATTGGAGAACTCTGATTATTCTTTTATCATCCCTAGCTCTTGCATCCCGGTCATAGGGTATAAACTCATTCCTAATATTTTATTTAAAAATTTCTATTAATATTCATTAGGGATAGTTATATCACTTTTCCTCTTTTTTTTGTCTACACATTTTATCAGAGAAAGAATTTGATGTGTCCCTTTCTTTATTTTTTCAAAAACTTTATGTAATATTGGAATTAATTATACATTAATGTTTATAATTTATGTTATAATTTGCTTTTGAATCCATTTGATATTGGTATTTTTTCTTTTGAAGTTCATTCATGAATTTCTTTTGAGATTGGTTAAATTTTCTATTTTTTAAATTTGGGCATGTTATATTTTTGTAGATATGTATCTGTTTCATATGTCAATTTTATTGTCATATAGTTGAAGAAAATAATTTCCTTCATTTCTTCTCAATTTTCCTTTGGGATTGTTTTACTTTCTTTTGTTAATTACAATAATGGTTTGTCTATTTGAATCAAAAAATACTTGTAGCTTGTAGTTTTGTTTATCACTTTAATAATTCTTTTATTTTCACTGTTATAGACCACTTATTTGATTTTCAGAATTTGTTTGATGTATAGTTTTTTTCTGGATTTGTCATTTATCTCTTTCTCCCTTTAATGTGTGAAAATAGTAAAAAAGATATCCTTCTAAGGTTTATTGTGATCTCATACCCTGTTTCCCTATATTCTCTTATTGTCATCCCTTTCTCTTTTGAAATTATATATTGTTTTTATGATTTTTTTCTTTGACTATCTAATTCCTTAGGTTTAAGGTATTTAATCTTCAATTCTGTTTCTATGATATTTTATATACCCTTTATTGAAATTGATTTTTATTGTAATCATCAGCAAAGGATTATTTAATACTTCTGTTTTTCTATGTTTGTTTATGAGGATTTTATGCCATATTACATGGTCATCACATGTGTTAGGCATGCCGAGAAATATACTTAATATTTTCTTTTCCCATACAGTAGTGACCAGGTATCTTCTCTTTTCTAAATTTTTTAAAATCCTGTTTTAGACTTGCTTTCTTGGTTTTTTTATTTATTATTTTTACTTTTTTTGCATTTGTGCATATCTGAGAAGGTTATATGAAAATCTTCAGCTATTATATTTTTATCTGCTATTTTTTTTTATAAATTGTTTAGCTTTCCAAATGTTTGCATACTTTGCTATTTGGCATTTCTCTATTAAGTATTGATATTTATTCAATATTTTCTCTGGCATCTTTAAGTATAATATAGTTTTCCTGTTTATCTCATAATTAAATCTATTTTTATTTTTGCTTTTTCTGAAGTCATGATTCCTGCACCAACTTTTTCTGAGTGCACCAGAAGAGTAGATTTTTCTGTAGCCTGTTATTTTACTGTGTGAAGCTTAATATTTAAAATGTGTTTTTTTGTAACAAAACCAAACCCCTCCCCCCATATTGTTGGTTTCTACGTTCTCTTCTCTTTTGTTCCCTTCTTACATTTTAAGATGAATTCTACCTATTAATTTTCACTGTTGCGACAAAAAATTTATATTTCAATTTTCCTATCCTCTTTCTCCCCCTGCACCCACCCCAATTCATCAATTCTTTGCCAAGAACAGAAAAAGATATTGAGAGAGAAAGGTGCTCAGTACCAATTCTCTTTGCTTGACATAAACTGGTCCCATTGTCATCCTCATTTCTTGGTAAGAAAACTCTGTGTTGTCTTTGAAATTTGCCTGGTGGACCTAAGAGATTAAGAATGAGTTGTAGAGAGTCACACAACTACTGTTTTTTAAGCTGGGATTTAATTTCAATTCTTCTTTATTCCGATGTCAGTTCTCTATCTACTATGACATGTTTCCTTCCTGTGTTTCATACAACAATAATAATATAATTTCATATAAAGATTATAATTATATTCATATAACACAAATTAGTCATCTATTTCCTAAGTGATAACCACTCACTTTTCCTCCTCGGTTTTTGCTAAAAGTTTTTTTTTTTCTATGAAAAAAAGCCATATTTTTGTACATCTGAACCCTTTCACTTCCCTGAGGTTTATAGAAAACAGCAAAGGGCATATATAGTTTAATTGTATTTTCTAACATCGTTCCTAATTGTTTTCCAGAGTTGTCAGACCATTTCAGTAACAGTGGATTAATATTCCTATCCCTTTAAGGTCCCAACATTTTTTTTCATTTTTTGTTCTTAGGCCATATGATAGTTGTGAAGAATAGAAAAACTTAATTTAGTATAAATAGTGAATCCTCATACAGTGTTGCTGTTGCTATAGCTAATGTTCTCTTGGTTCTTCGCACTTCACTCAGCATCAGTTCATGTAAGTCTTCCCAGATTTTTCTGAAATCTGCCTCCTCATCTCTTCTTATATCACAATAGTATTCCATTATTTTCCTGTATCACAACTTGTTTAGCTATTGATGGACATCCCTTTGATTTCCAATTTTTTGTCACCACAAAAAGAGCTGCTATATGTGGGTCCTTTCCCCTTTTTCATGATCTTTTTGGAATATAGACCTAGTTGTGGTATTGCTGTATCAAATCATAGTTTGATTGCCTTTTGGGTATAGTTCCAAATTGCTCTCCACAGTGATTGGATCAGTTCATAATTACACCAACAATGCATTAGTGTTACATTTCCCACATCTTCTCCAACATTTATCATTTTCCTTTTCTGTCATATTAGCCAATCTGATAGATGTGAGGTGGTACCTCAAAGTTGCTTTCATTTGCATTTCTCTCATCAATAATGCTTTAGAGCATTTTTTTTATATGATTATGGATAGCTTTAATTTCTTCCTATGGAAACTGACCACATTCTTTGACCATTTGTCAGTTGGGAACTGACTTGTATTCTTATAAATTTTACTCAGTTCTATATATATTTTAGAAATGAGGCCTTTATCAGATATACTTGCTGTAAAAATTGTTGCCCAAGATTTCTGCTTTCCTCTAATCTAGGTTGCATTGGCTTTGTTTGTGCAAAAACTTTTAAATTTAACATAATCAGAATTATCCATTTTGCATTTCATAATGTTCTCTATCTCTTGTTTGGTCACGAATTCTTCTGTTCTCCATAGTCCTGACAGGTAAGCTATTGCTTGCTCTCCTAATTTGCTCATGGTATCATGTACCCATTTTGACCTTATCTAGGTAAAGGGTGTAAGATGCTGGTTTAGGCCTAGTTTCTTCCTTCTGTTTTCCAGTTTTCCCAGAAGATTTTGTCAAAAAGTGAGTTCTTCTGCCAGAACCTGGAATCTTCGGGTTTATCAGCAGTAGACTGCTGTAGTCATTGACTACTGAGTCTTGTCTACCAAATCTGGTCCACTGATCCACCACTTTCTTGCTCTATAAAATAATTTTTGGTAGTTTGATTGGTATGGAACTGAATAGATTAATTTAGGTAGAATCTTCATTTTTATTACATTAGCTTACTTATGAGCAGTTGATATTTTTCTAGTTGTTCAGATCTGACTTTATTTGTGTGAAAAGTGTTTTTAATTATGTTCATATAGCTCCTGGGTTTTGTTGTAGCAGATAAACTCCCAAATATTTTATGTTGTCTACAGTTATTTTAAAATGAATTTCTCTTTCTGTCTCTTGCTGCTGGACTTTGTTGGTAATATATGGAAATGTTGATGGTTTGTGTGGGTTTATTTTATATCCTGCAACTTTGCTAAAGTTGCTAATGGTTTCAAGTAGTTTTTTAAGTTGATTCTCCAGGATTCTCTAAATATATTATCATGACATCCACAAAGAGTGATAGTTTTGTTTCCTCATTGCCTATTCTAATTCCTTCAGTTTCTTTTTCTTCTCTTATTGCTGATGTTAGCTTTCTAGTACAGTATTGAATAATAATGGTGATAATAGGCATCCTTTTTTCCCCCTTGATCTTGTGGGGAATGCATCTAGCTTATCCCTGTTCTGTATAATGCTTACTGACAGTCTTAGATAGATACTGCTTATCATTTTAAGGAAAACTCCATTTATTCCTATATTCTTTAGTGTTTTTAATAGTAATGGGTACTGTATTTTGTCAAAAAGCTTTTTCTTCATTTATTGAGATAATCATATGATTTCTGTTTTGTTATTGATATGGTTAACTATGCTAATAGTTTTCCTAATATTGAACCAGCCCTGCATTCCTGGCATAAATCCCACCTGGTCATAGTATATTTGCAGGAGAGCTTTTATTCCAGACTTCAAACAACAAATACCTCTTCTTGTCTTTACTGTTCCCTTTCCAATATATACACGTGAGACAAATAACCAACTCAGTGGAATATCCATGAAACTGTCTGTCATACCTCAGAAATATTAATTTCTTATCCACTTGGTTTTTCCCTCATGTATTGTCTAGTATGATCCCTAATGGTAGTCTTTAAGAAGGCCCTCTAGTATTTTGTATTATTGTATTTATATTTTATATTCATGTTTGGAGTTGGAGATAAGTAACAGAGTCAGAAAATTTAATTAACTTAATATGCTTTTCACTTCCATTATTCATATTGCTGTGTGGTAAGCCTACAGTCATGTCCTTAGGAAGTAAAAGAACCCATATAAAACTGATTGGATTTGTGGGGTGATAAGAGAATTAGACTTTGGGAATTATATGCAGGTTTTGAACCCTAGTAACTCAAAGGATGGTGATTTTTTGGACTGAAATATAGAAGTTCAGAAAGGAAGGATTTTTGAGAAAAAGATGAATTTTGTTTTGACCATGTAGAATTTAAGACAGCTGCGGTATGTTTAGGTGAAAATGTCTTGGAGTTGGAGTTGGAGATAAGAGATCAGAGCTCAGAAGAGAGACCAGCAAGGGTTAGATAAACTGATCTCAAATCATCGAAATAGAGATAATAAACTGAACCTATGAGAAGTGATTGAGTGCAAGAGTGCAAATGTAAGAATATAGAGAAAAAGTCCTTTCTGGATCATTCATAGTGAATGGGCATAACGTGGATGAAAAACCAGCAAAAGTGATTGAAAATTCGAGGTTTAACAGGTAGGGGAGAATTAAGTAGAGAGCAAAGTAGAGAATAGTCAATGGTGCCTAGAGTGAGGGATGAGTATTGAGAAAAGCCTTGATTTATTAAAGGTACATGTATGTAACTAGACTCATGGGCCATAGATTAGTTTTTCTCTTCCTTCCACCAGTATAACCTATTTGTGGTTGTTTCATCTTGAAATTTACCCCAAAGAAGTTGACTTAATTAGATTCTTATTTATAAACTAAGGAAGCCAGTGTAAGACAGTGGAAAGTATGCTCAATTTCAATTCAGAGGACCTGCATTTAGATGTTAACTTCTTTACTTAACCATCTATGTAACTTGAGGACAGTAACTTTTCCTTATGGGCCCTCAGTTACTCACCTGGAAAATATGCGATTAGTCTAGATAATCTCAAATGTTTCTTCTAACTAAATCTTTTTTTGTGATCCTGTGATCTATTGGTGTTAATGCTGGATATTTTGGCCACAGGAAGAGTTGTCAGGAGTCTATTATAACAGTCCATATGGATGCTAATAAGGACTTCTACATAAGTTAATGGCAGCAATAATGGTGGATGAGTATCTTGGACTGTTTATTGATTGGATGAGGAAGGTAATGGAAAGTAAAAGTTTTAGTTGCAGGAGAATGGATATATTACGTTGCCACTAACAAAAATTGTGAATTCAGAAGAAGTAGCAGGGTTCTTGGTGATGGAGAGTTAATATTAGTTTCAGGCTTTATGACTTTGAGTCTTGTAGAATAATCAAGATAATAATAGTTTTAGGCTTGTTGTAGAATAATCTGTTGAGTCTGTTGCAGAATAATCAGTAAAAAATTGTCCTATGGCAATTTGAAGATGTGGGTCTACCATGCAGAGAAAGATAAAGATTTGGGAGTCATCTTTGTAATTGTAGAGCCACTGAAGTAATAGAGAAAATAGAGAGGAGATAAGAAAGGGGTCTGGGGCAGAACCTTGAGAAATATCCTTTGATGTACATCAGGCTTGACTCCAGCCAATCTGTTGGCTTGGCTTCAGGATTAGAACCAAATGAGACACTTGCAGATCATATAAATAAAAGGAAGTTTATTTAGCCATTGCGCTGAAAGGGGAGTTAGCAAGTTAACAGCATTGATTCATTTGAGTGTTGCCTTTTCTGAAGGGCAATTTCAGTCAAGTTAGATATCAGGGAGTTGGAGAGGGTAGATGATGAAAAGTGAAGGCATTGAGTGATTTTTTTCCCACTGAAATTTTGCAGTAACGTACAATACGGTGACAGTAGCTGAATAGGTAGCACAAAGGTCAAGCAAAGACTTTTTTTTTATATTTGAGTAGATTTAAAAATGTGTGTAAGTACATGCAATGCATTTTAGGGGGAAGGATTAAAGGTATATGAGTGGCATGAATTTAAAAAGGGTTGGTTTTTTTTTTAAAATGCTTTTGTTGTTTTCCCTGGGGAATGTTTACTTTTGTTGACCTAAGTATATCTATATAATTTCTATTTATTTGTTTCATTTTATTTATTTATGATTTTTATTTATTGTACTTATAGTTTCATATTTGTTCTTCATAGTTTAGTTCGTTGCATAAATCATTTATTGTGCTTATCTTCCCTTCCAGACTTAGATTTTCTAGAAACACATGCTTTTATTTTCTTTCTTTTTCCTTCTCCTTCAGTGGTTTAAATTTATTGTCTTGTACTCAGATACTATCTAAAGTTATATAGAGTTATATTTTTTCGCAAGAAAAAAAACTTTTACCTCTTTGTATGTAGATTATTGTGTATGAATTCCCCTTTGATAGTGATTTTAAGCCAATACTGATAGTGTTTTATTTTCCTTGAACTTCTAGTTAACCAAATGGGTTACTTGAACTTCATTCTCTCAAGATACAACTCTTTGTTTTTATGTTATACACTTTCAGTATTTTTGACTTGAATGATTTATTAAAGTTCTGCCATTTTCTATTCAGCAAACCTCACCCTCCTTTATCCCCCAGTTATTGCTATTTTTAAAGTGTGTTTTAGGTCTCTCTTCTGTGGTTGATTACTTTTAAAGATGCTTATGTGGGATAAACTACTCTTCCTGTTGGATGATATTTGGTCAGTATGGTGCTAGTAGCTTTACTGCGAATTAAAAATATCTGTGCTACTTCAGTGACCTATGTACCATTAGTAAACTGTTCTTTTATTGGCAAAGAAAAGCCCTCTAACCTTTTTGATTTGTGTTTTCCCAAAAGTTCTTCCAGTATAAGTGATCGCAGAATACATGAAACATTCAGATCAATCAAATGCTTGCATGTTATAAGAGGATTTAGGGCTATAGGAGTTCAATATTATGTTTCTTTGACACTAACCTTATTTGTACTTTTCTAGGTAACAGCTCTTAATTAATCCAGTACTAATTGCATTTTTAGTTCAACTGCCTTTAGAGAGAAGTTGATCTGTGGACCTGAATCAATCAATTTACAAGCTTTTATTAAATGCCTAGTTCAGGGAATTTTCTTTTTGTCTGGACCAGTGATTGTCCTTATCTGCTTCCAGGAAGAAGAAACTCTTTTCCAATGCAGATCTGCAACTTTTGTACAGCTTATAAACCTTAGAGAGTTGCTTGGGGACTTTGAGAGATTAAGTACCTTGCCTGTGGCCACAGAGTCAGCATCTTCTAAAGAGGAGAATTGAGCCCAGGTATCTTGACTCCAAAGCCAGTTCTTTTATTCAGTAACCCACAATAATTCCAGCAAAAAGACAAAAATGAAAAAGTCTCTGCTTTCAAGGAGCTTACATTCTATGGGTGGAATCAACATATATATATATATATTAAAGTTAGTATAAAATTGAAGATAATTTAGGGGGATGTAGTGGCAATGGCATTAACAACTGGGGTATTAGGAAAGGCATTAAGTGAGGATAGAACTTTAAGGTAGGTGTTCTCAGAGGTGTAGATGAGGAGGGGAAAACATTGTAGGCATGGCACAAAGGTACGAAGATAGAGAATGAGATGGCCTCTAAGGGGAATAGGAAGGAGGATAGTTAGGCTAGGCCATAGAGTAAATGAAGGGGAATAAGGAATAATTAATGTGTGAAGATAAGCTTTAGAGATTGTGTGTGGTGGATGACGCAGGTCGGTGATGTGGTGAAGAAGAAAGACATGGGCAAGCGGGAGAAGATAGGCCAACTCTCTTTCTTGATCCCAGGGTCAGGATATTTATAGATAGAAACTGAAAGCCTAAGTGACATTCTGTTCGTCTCCTGTCCTAGACATTTGGCCAGTCTTATTGTCTTTAAAGACTGTTAGCCTAGAGGACATCTATTTTACGTATCCCTCCTCTAACTTCCCTCCTCATGTCACCACCTGTAACCCAAAGTGGATTATGTACAAAAAGTCCATCTGTCTCTCAATCAGTTCCTTCTGCTGCAGTGGTCAGCTGGAGGGTACCCAGAAGCAGAATGAGTGTCTTCATTGTCCTGTCAGTCCCACGATGGGTTCATTGTAGTCTTGACCTTTTTTTCTTTACTCTTTTCCTCGATCCTTATCTTCTCCAATGTATGACAGAGGTCAGATGTTTCTTTCTGGTATTCAGATCATCTCTTCACCGTTTCCTATGGAAATACAAGCATATGCTTGCCCCCACATTAACAGTTTGGGTCGTTCAATTTCACCTTCACTTTTTTTTTTTTTCCAGTCAGTGAGGTGTATTTTGCTTTTTTGAAACTGTTTTTGAGCAGGCATAAGCCTCTATCTGGTGTCAGGAAATTTATGGTATATAATACCATGTCAAGTCTTCTCCTTATTCTTTTGACTTCTTCTCCCCCTTTCTTTTGTTTTTGGAGGAGAGTTTTTATGTCATGATTGTGATGTTCTACAATGGCTTGACCAGTAGGATTATATGGGATGCCAGTTGTTATGCTGTATTCTGTATGACATACAGAACTTAGTAAAGGCTTGACTAGTTTAAGCTGGACCATTATCTGTTTTTATAATTTGTGGAATACCTAGAGTTGCAAAACATCTGAAGAGATGATCAATAGTAAATTTTGCTGATTCCCCAGTCAGTGGGGTGGCAATAGTATGACCTGAATATGTGTCTAGTCACATGAAGGTATTTATTCCTTCCAAATTCTGGGATGTGTGTGATGTCCATTTGCCATATTTCAAGAGGATTGCATCCTGGAGGATTGATGGATGTATTTGATGAAGCTGGCAAAAACGGAATGCAGTGTGGACAAGACTTTACTACAATGCTTCTTGCTTGCTCTCTAGTAATATGAAATTGTCTGCGAAGCATGGAAGCTGACTGATGAAATTGGTTGTAGGAATGCTGTGCTTCTAAAACTCAGTGTGAGCAAGCTGTCTGCTTGTCTATATCCCTCAAAAATAGGCCCTGGCAGTTGTGTATGAGATGGGACCCAAGATCTTTTGGGGTAAGGGACGAAGGTCTCAGCTTCTGAAATTGCTTCCTGCTGAGATTGGACGTAGAGCTGTCCCTGCCTCGATGGATCCTGTTCAGGGGATACGTAGGCTGAGAGCAGTTATCTGGAAGTTGATGGCTTGCACTCTGGAAAAGACAAACCTGGCATAGAGGTTAGACAAAGACCAAACAGGCACAAAAGGAATATAAATAAAAGACAACTTCCCTGGCATAACAGACAAAGGAAGGCCAGGCTAGGCCAAGGGCAACAGACTTGAATATGAAAGGCCAGATTAACTGGGAAGATTCAGGAAGACTTGGTTACAAATTTGAGTATGAAAAGCCAGGTTAAGTGGCAAGATTCAAGGGGAGTTCTGGGAGGTTGCCAGAGTCTGAACCTCATCATTCAGACTGCTTCATTTTCCTTTATATTCCTACCATAGACAAGATAGCTCACAAGTTATCACTCTTCACTAGCATAACTTATTATTTTAAACAAAAGAGATTTCAAACTTGAACCTTACAATTGAATAGATGTACATCGTTGTTTCACAGGCTAGTTTCTCCTTCTCTGATTATATACACTAGAAGAAAAACTTTAGAAATTAAGTTGTTAATAAGTTCAAACACTAAATTTAACTTTTGCTTAGGCCATGGAGTATCTACAAATTCAGATTAAAACAGCAAGATCTTTTCTGCTTTATAGATCATTACATGTTAATTTATCAATACATTGTCTTGAAAATGAAAATTTAGTAGGCTTTACAAGAGATTGTTTTAAAATATTTCTTCTAAAAGTGTTAGTAGGCTTTACAAGAGATTGTTTTAAAATATTTTTTCTAAAAGTGTTTTTTTTTTGTTTTAAAACAGTTTAAAATTTGTCCTAATGTTGTCACTAAACTTTTATAAAGAAAGTTAGTTGAAAACCTTTAAAATAATAATTCTCTTTTTACTTTGAAACAAAAATAAACCTTTAAAATTAAAATCCATTAAAACTTAGTTGGTAAGAAAATGTCCTTAAGTGATATGAGTGCCCCAAGTATTAGAACAAACCAAATTCTTAATTATCACAGAATTCCTAGATAACACAAAATGCTTTAGTCAGAAAGGTGCTATATAATCTCACGACAGTAAGAGACTGATTACAGAAAAACGCTACTGTTTATAAAATCCTTTTACACAGTGGGGACATATTAAGTGAGTCTTAAGTAGTTTAATTAGATTGCAGAACATGTTCTAATTTCAGATAAAAATAATAGATTTCCCAGTAAGATTACACAAAAGCTGCCCACATGTTTTGTTGGTCACTTACTATTGATCATAGAAATTTGCCATATAGAAACAGAAAGCAGGGACATGTGACATAGCAAATATGACAGGATAAAACATCCTTAACTCTGTTTGAATTCAGATTAGAGTAAAATTCTCCAATTTATGTAGCATCTGTTTCAGGAATAGTCAGGTAGGAAATATTCCCTTTGAGTAGCTTGTGGCATTTCTCTCAGATACTGTTTTAATTCAAACTCAAAACAAAAATATTTATGGTCCCAAATGTCATTCACTAATCAGCTCAGAGCTAGATAGTCATTTCTATTCTCATGGAGTTGCAGTAAGCAATAAAGATTTACCAGGACTCATATGCATAAGGGAATTCCATTTAAGATCTTTTCTTTTCAAGTTTAAAACTTGTGCTTATGTAAAAGCCAATTGCCAAAAATCCTCTCCATTTATTACAACTTCTGAGTAAGTCCTATTCATTGTTTATAATTTGCATAAGCCAGTCAAGTTTCTTTCTCAGGGTTGATGACTGTACCTACAGGGATGATTTCCCAGGGGCCTTAGCAATTTTACAAAGTAAAGATTGGTACCGCACCTAAGCCTGCCAAACCCCAAGCATACAGGAGGACTGTTCTGAATGGGCAGAACTAATCTAAATAAAGTTTTCATTCAATTCCTTTCTTTCTACACACAGTAATCAATGAACACTTGTAGGTTTAGCATTAAAACAGTAACTCCAAATAACTTAATAATCTTACAACTTTTAAAGTGATAGCCAAATTGTTTTAACTGAAACTTCTTTAACAGGCAAAGGTGAAAATACCTGGTTTTCTACATGACAGTTACAGAAACCAAAACGTTATAAGACAAGGTTAGCAGGACTGATAAAATTTAAAATAACATAACTGGTTTTACACAATTTTCCCAACATCTTTTAGTTTCAACAAAATTCAGATTAGAAATTAGTTTCTCTAACACTGTTTCTGGATTGCAGGGGTTACTCAAGTTTTTATAGTACAAGACTATAACACTTTAGAAGCACAACAGTAACACAAATAGTGAACCGTAGGTATCACTAATTACATTTCCAAACCATCACATAAATATTATTAATAGAAGACTGGGCTTACTAAACATTGGGGCTGGTTGGCTTGTGATCTCATACTGCTGTGGCCCAACCCCTACTCTCAGGGAGGGTAAATTAAATTCCCTACTATTCTTTAGCATTCTCTTCCCTTGATCTAATCTGGGATGATAAGAGTTACAATTCACTATAGTCTTAGCTGGATGATGAGTTGGTACTGCAGGGCAAAAAAGATCTTAATGGTTCTAACCTTTACTCAAGTAAATTTTACTTCTGAGTCTATTCCTTAAGAACTTCTTTGAAAGAGAGGGGTTTTGAATCTATCAGCTGAAGTGAGGGAGACTTCTAAACAACTATCCAGTGGCGCCAAGTCCCCTCCATTCTACTGGAGAGTTCAAAAGCTTTATCTCTGCTGAGGTGTCTCTTTTTCAGATCTATGCATTTTTCCAATTTGCCTTAGTGCCAAATAATATAACAAATTTTGACCTGTCTTAAACATCCAATTAGGAGTGACATGTTTCACTTAAAATATGACCAGAATAACTACTTTTTGGTTATTTCCCATTATACAAAAACTTTTCTCTTTTAGATGAGGCATGAGATAATTAAAATGCCAAGCAGCCTGCCTCTGATATGAGGGAAAAAGTTTCCCTGACCTCCTCTTGTCTTTCTCTCCACTTTTACAACCTGGCCAGGGTTAGAAGGTAGAAAGAGAGAGAGAGTTTTACCAACAACTTTCCAACAGTTTCTAAAACTTTTATGCTTTCCTTAAAACTGCACATACATTATTTCCTTGTATACCTCAAACTGCCTTTAGCAATATAAGATTAGTTTCTTTCTCCCATTCTCCTCCCTGATGCTGCAGTCATCAGAGAGAAGGGACAAGGGGAAAGGAAAAGGAAAACGTGGGAAAGAGATTAACACACAAACATACTCACACAGAACATAGAGACAGAATACATATACAGACAATAAAAAAGAATTCAAAAAACTGAGAAAAGATTGTTAGAAATCCTCTGCACAAATTAGACCTATGGCTTGATTTCTTTTACTTTGTTCCAGACATACTTTATGAAATTCAAATTTCCACATTAAGTAATCTCCTTCAAGAGTGATTTTATCTAAATTACACCAATCAATGGGGCATAGGGCTGTCTGAGAAATGCTGTCTAGAAGAGACTGGATGTAAGGATTACTTGGTCCATCATTGATTGCCCCTTGTTTTAATTCCTTTAAAAATTTAAATCCAGGGGGGTGAATTCTCTTGCAACTCCTCCTGGGTTGTTGGGATCTGGAGTTTCTGTCACTGGCAGTTTAGGATGCTGTAGCGATATAGGTGGAAGATTAGTCTTGGATGAAGGACCTGCTAGTTTTCTCCTTTCTGGAGGAGTATAGAATGGGGGCTCTGTGGGAGCCGAGGGTTCCAGGGGTGCTGAGGCTTCCTCTGACCAGAATCCACCTCTTCTCCCCCTTTCTCCTTCTCCGCATCCGCCTCTACCTGAGTGTTTCTGCCCTTAAAAAGTATCTGACCCATTGTTAACCTTACTTTTGCTATTTACCTGTCAGTATTGATTTCTTATGAACAGAATCTGCCTTTTGATTCTGTTAACACAGTAAGCTCTGCCCGTAAGCCTGTAATTGCTGAGATTTTACCGTGTCTGCGTGAATCTTGGACAAAGTTAAATGCCCCCACAGGGGTTCTTCAAGGCTTCCCCTTACCTTAGTTGCTTTGTCACAACTCAGAATTCCTTTCCAAGGGCGCTACTATCACTGAAAGACACGTCCCTTTCCTGGATCAGGTCCCTGTTCGGGCGCCATTTGTGGTAGATGGCCTGTGTCCCCACGCACTTTGGTGATGTGAAGAAGAAAGACACGGGCAGGCGGGAGAAGATAGGCCAACTCTCTTTATTGATCTGAGGGTCAGGGTATTTATAAACAGAAACTGCAAGCCTAAGTGACATTCTGCTTGTCTCCTGTCCTAGAAATTTGGCCAATCTTATTGTCTTTAAAGGCTGTTAGCCTAGAGGGCATCTATTTTACATATCCCTTAGATTCTGTAGTTCTTTTGTTTGTCTCATGGAGACAGCAACATCTAGGGGCATGGAGAGCCATTCCGAATGATAATGAGCACAGTCTGAAAGAACAGTTTCTCCAAAGGCCTATCCTGAACTTGTCAACCACACTCCATCCTGGCCCTCAACAATTGTGAACAAATCTAAACGTCCAACAGGAATTTATATTTTGTCCTTAAAGCAAAAGGGATAAGCCTTGGTGAGATTTTTGAACAGTGGTATGACATGATAAGCTCTCTGCTTTAGAAATATTACTGTGAGCTCCATATGATGATCCATACCATATAGGCCCTGCTGTAAAGGAGCCTTAGTTTATGAATCCTTGATCTGCAGTAGGGCTAAAGCTGATTGGCTATCTGTCTGGCACCAGTGTCTTGAACCCCTGGGAACACAGGGATACTCAACTGCCTATTCATATTCCTGTGTGGAATGGGAGATATTACATTGTTTCTTTTTTAGATTTTTTTTTTTTTGCTCATTATTCCATCTGGTGTCTTTATTATTTCTTTCCTAATAGATATGAAGGAGAGCTGTGTTCTGCCTTTCATATCACCACCCTGTCAAAATCCTTAATAAATCTTAGTGAATATATTCCTGAACCATTTTTAAGCACAATATTTCTATTTCAGTTAATATTCCCAAAACACTGGAAAAGGCTCTTGATTATTAATAAATGTGTAAATAAATATTCTTAAATTAAAAGAATTTACTTAAAAATAAATAAACATTTAAATATATAAGGAACAGAAAGTAAGCGTCTAGAATCCTCTTAATCTATTAATTATAGAGGATTTGGGTTTATTTTTTTTTAGCACATACTAATAGTAGTTGGAATATAGTAGTTTCAGCATTGCTTATCTGTATTCCCTTCTGTCCCTCCTTCTGTTCTTGTCAGTATATTTAAAAAATATTTTATTCACAATTTTCTTTCAGTTTTTCTTCTTTGGTTTTTTTGTATATCTATCACTTCTCTTCTATTACTGCCTTCAACTTCTGCTTCCCCCAGTGAAATTATCATGAACATTTATGTAGCATTTTAAGGTTTGCAAAGTGTATTACATATTATTTAATTCAGTGCCTTTCTTGTAATAAATAAGTATAGTTAAGCAAAATAAATTGGCACGTTGGTCATGACTAAAAAATGTAAATGTTATTCTACACCTGTAGAATTCTATACCTCTCTGCCCACAGTTGGAAAACATCATCATTGATCATCTAAAGCCATTATTGATCATTGCGTTGATCCAATTTCTTACATTTTTTCTAAAAAGCATTTGTATTTTACCTTGTATTCATATTTTTGTGATGGCTAAATTTCAGTACACCTCTGAAAAGACAAGGGATCTGTAAGTCCAGAGATAAATGTTTATAATTTTCCTTTATTCTAAGTATTCAAATTTAATATCTACAAGAATCATACCCTAATATTCTTTTTAGAGTAAATTGTTCTTATTGACATTTAGATCCTGCTTTCAATTCCCATATACTTTTATTATTACCATGCTGCCCTGGTTTTGCCTTTATTTGAGTGCTTGCATGCTTTAAGACTGATTTCTTTAGCTTTCTTGGTCTAGTTGGTATTTCTCTTTTGTCTTCCTGATGGTCATTTAATCAATCAATCATTTGATAATCAGTTGTGGTTTAAAATCTTTATAAAGGCATTTTGAGGAGACCTGAGCTCTCTAAATATCAATATTTTTGTCTATAAAAAAACAAATTGGAGAAACAGCTTTCAAAAGTAATAATTTATTATGTGCCTGTTACGTACTACATATTGTATTAAATATTGGAGATACACAGAATAACCACAAAGGAAAACCATCCCTGTTCTCATAGAGTTTATATTCTGTTGTAACTGAAATTTACATAGTGTTTTAACTTTTGCAGAACACTTAATAATCATTGTCTCATTAATGTCTCTCAGCACCTTTGTGAGGTTGATACTACTGTATTATTTTCTCTGTTTTACATATTTGGGTGCTGTGATTAAGGGAAGTTAATGACCTTTTGACACAGAAAAAGGGATTCACATCCAGTTACTCTTCACTCCAAAGCTAAAGCTGCTTCCCATATTTACAGCAAAATAGGAGATACTGGTTAACTTTAATTCCTTCTAAGTTTAATCTTATTAGTCAGAGGACTTGTGTTCAAATGCCATTCAATACAGGTATGATCTTTACCAAATCTCTTACCTATAAAATTAAAGTTTTGGAGTATTTGACCTTTAACTTCCATTCTGGCTCTTAATAGATGAGCCCATAACCCATGATTTCAGACTTTTGATATCTTTTAGATGCAAATTTTATAATTCCAGCCAAACTGAACCTGCTTCCTATTACTTGAATCCACCCCTCTTGTTTGTTCTTTGAGCTCTTTATTACTCGTGTGATTCTTCTTTCTGGAATGCCTTTCTGGTCCACTTTACTCAGATACAATATCTTTCTCTTAAATCTTCATATTATTTTGTTCTTTGTGTATGATGCCATCTGTCTTGCATTGTGATTTCTTGTGCACTACTCCATATTCCTTATGAATTTGTCAGTTCTGGGAGAGCAGGGGTGGTGTTAAACAGTTCTTTGACCAAGTATTCAACAAATATTTATGGCATTTAATTGAATTATAGCAGCAAGCAGTTTCATTTGAAAAATGAGATCTCTGAATGAAATAACTGCATTATGAACTATTTCCATGTCTTGACGGGAACACCTGGTTTTCAGTCCTGATTCTCTCTCTAACTCACTGGATCATTAAAGAATCAATCTTTGAGTTTTATATTAGTCATCTCTTAAACTAATGGATTTGGATTTAGATAGTCTTTTCTAGTCCCATCCTTCTTCCGTAACTATACATAGAATTGTACCTGGGTCAAGAATTAAAGTATACTCACAATTCTTACACATTTTATTGTGCTTTCTATGCTCATTCCAGTCTGAAAATAACTAAATTCAAAGGCAATAATGTGACTTTTGTCAAACCTCCATTTCCTTTATCTAACGTCTTCAGGATAGACTTGCTATGTGACAGTAGTGTGGATCCTTATTATTTTCACAGCATGTCTTCCCCCTTGTCATATCTCTGACTCTTCTTTGGAATATGACAAAAGTCACTTAGTTGCCCTCTTTTCTGAAGAAGTTCGGCTTAACAGTGCTGGAATTGTTGGTTCTCATATACTTATGCTAGGCAATATTGCTGGCTAGTCCACAGCTGCTTCTGAAAGAGGAATAAGCGCTTTTAGACAGTCTCAAATATAAGTAGAACAGAACAACAGAGCTGGTTTTCAAAGGGTCTGTAACAGTACCATTTCTCCACAATTAAATGTCAAAGTACTTTTGATTTTGTTCTTGTTGCTTATACTCGTGAATATAATTTGTGTTGCTGCATTTTAAGATATCCATATTTATTTGAAGAAGTTGACCACTTAAAATTATTGTCCAGATAAGCTTAGCTCTTAGGTATAAGTGCTTGCTCTTTTCTTCCTCTCATTTATTATTTATTTTAATGCAATTTTATTTTACTTTCCACTCCAGTTTCACTCTCCAACTTCTCCTTTCCCTGTACATAAAACATTCATCTTAGCAACAACAGCCAGAGTTTGCCCAAGTACTTCATATTCATTCACCAGTTTTTCCATCTGTTGGAGAGCACTTGCTGCTTCTTCAGTCCTTTCATAGCTATAAATGTAGCATAACGAATGTCCATTTGTATAGTACTAAAGTAGAGCATGAATTTTAAAAGAAATTTTCCTTTTCGTCCCCCAATCAGATGAGCACAGTGAAAAGACTACAGCCACGTCTGAGTGCCATTCTCTTCAAACTTCAATTTGAGGAGCAGGTAAACAGCTTGAAACCGGACATCATGGCTGTCAGTGCTGCTTGTGATGAGATTAAGAAGAGCAAAAGCTTCAGCAAGTTGTTGGAACTTGTGTTGCTCATGGGAAACTACATGAATGCAGGCTCCCGGAATGCCCAGACCTTTGGGTTCAACCTTAGCTCTCTCTGCAAAGTGAGTTTTCTATTTATATTTGCCTGACCACTCTCTTTTTAATTATCAGGGTAATTCACGTCCACCAAATGAAAACAAAATTAATCTGCTTATTATCAGACACTTGAACTTCATGACAAACCAAGGCTAATCTTGACTAAACTTCTAAACTGAATGCTAATGTTGATTTTTTTTTCATCTGAAATGTAAAATCAAAGTTATATATTGTACTTGAAATAAAACATAGTGTAGTTGTGTAACCTAAATTTAAAGGATTAAACTGGAATATCAACATACTGGAAAATTATGTTTCATTTAATTCAGAGTTCCTTTTTATCATAATATGTATGTTCAGGGATCTTTAAACTTAGTTTTGATTTTTTTTTTTTTTAACATTTAGAACCTTTAATTCACATTTTGCAGACAGATTTTTTAAAATCAGACAATAACCCATGAAGGTAAGAGGTTTTACCTAAGGTAGATAATGAATAAGTTTTTCCAAATCATTTTGAAAATTGTTCTCCTTGATCAATGAATTGAAGTAGTACATGCAATAAATATATGCAGTTACAAATTGGATCAGATTGTAGGTTGATTTCTCTTGGCGTCTTCTGCATTTAAAAACTTGAGTACCAAAAATCTTATGCACAAACTAGTTTTCTGTTTAACAAAGCTCTTTTTTGAGGGAATTACCAATGATAGTGGTGCTTTACTGATCTAATAATGATCTCCTATGTGGCCTTTTTTTTTTTTTAAATAGAATGGAAGAACTCCTGGTAATGAAACTTCCTTTTTTACTACTGTTTGTCAGCTTTGCTGCAGTTTTTGCCTTGGAGATTTTCCCGGGGCACGAAAGGTTAAAGAACTTGCCTAGGGTCATACACACACATCAGTGTGTCTAAGGCTTAACTTGAATTCAGGTCCTGCTGATTCTGAGAGTAGCTGGTTATTCATTATAAACTAGGTTGTCTTTTTAAAAAAAAAAGTTAATTGGACACTATAGGTACATTTCCTTCTCCTTGGATAGATGATCTGTACTCTCTAATAAATGTAATGGTTTGCCTTTGTTGCTATTTTTGGTAAGGGATGGAAAAGCATTGTAATACCAACAGTTTACATCGATGAACCAGTCCTTCCTCTTAGTTGAGGGCACAGACTCTTGGGCTCAGCTTTTAGTCTTCCATAAACTATGAGTGAACATCATGTATTCTTCCCAGTTCCCTTTCATCTTATTTCTGCCTTTTGTTTTTTAATGTTTTTATTGCAGGCTGATGTCATCCAGAGTTTTCTTTTTCTTCTTTCAGAATCTACAATTATTTGTATTTTTTCTCCTTTCAGGTCTCTACCCCTTGAACTCATCTGCTCATTTAGGCATCCTTATCCTTCCTATAAGAATGTTGTAATACCACAACTAGTAAAGAATTAGCATGTTCAATAATCTTTTAACCCATATACTTTTATTTCTAATTCATCTACTCTACCACGTTTCGTTATTCCATATTAACATTGTTCCATATTCTGCCCCTCCCTTATAGTGATCAATCATTGAAATAATCAAAATCATTTTTGAGGTAAAGATGAAAACTTTTTTAATCTTTTATCTTTAGGGCTAGTTGTAAAAAGACACATGTACTTGAAAACACTGAACAAAATGGATTTTCCTTAATGAAACATTTCCATTATGATTTTGTATTAGAATATTATTTTAATTCTGTTACAGATATTTTAATTCATCTGTCCTGGGATCTTTATTCCTCCTCTCTGTACAGCTTTATAAAATCAGTCCTTCAATTTCACTCTTTTAAGCCTCCTTGTTGAAGAGAGTAGATTTTTTTTTTTAGCAAAATATTATCTCATTTTTATTATCAGGAAGAGCAGCCTGATCTTTGAAAATTGTAGTTGAATTTCCAAACTGACTGTAAAGTGTTTCTATTATTGATAAGCATTCACACTACAAATTCTGTGTTGATTTGACAGCAGGAAGGCAGGGAAATAGTTGGATTTCTTAAAAAGCATGCTGAGAAGTTATACTGTTTGACATTACATGTTCCAGAATATTTGTTTGAAAGTGACCTTCATAAATTCAGCACCAGCATAACAAATGTGGAGTGTCTATCAAACTCTAAGATTATGAGTTAGGTGAATGATTTTGCATTGAAAAAAATTGTTTTTCCCTTAGTACAACCTAATATAATTTTAGGAATTGTAATATGCCTTTGGTAATCTTCCATGGAACAACAAATATGTATTATACATTTACTATATGTTGGGCCTTTTTAAAGTTTTGGACCTGTGATTTTGTCTGTTTTGAAATTTCTTTGCCTTAAACTGATTGGTAACATCTCTGTAATTTTTAGTTTTAATCCCTTATAGCACATTGACAGAAGGTTAAGTGACTGTCCTCTGGTTATGTAACTGATACATACATACACACATATATACGTGTCTATCTGTCTGTCTATCTATCATGTACTTTGAATCTAGGGCTTCCTGTTAGATTATTAGTTAGACCCTCTGTCCTCTTTGCTTTCCTATTTGTCTAAAAGAGAAGGTAAAATATGCCCACACATGTATAATGCAAGTTAGGATAGTGTGTGTGTGTGTATGTGTGTGTGTACAGTTGAAAAATGCTTTGAAAAATTTGAGGCTGGAGAGATCCTACCTGACTGAGAGGAAACCATGGAAAGTTCAAGGAAGAAAAAACCTAAGCCTTGGCTTAAAAAGTGGTTAGATTTTAGGTGGAAATGTTTTTTAAAAATGCATTTGTTGGGGTGGGTCTGACCTGGCTCTGTTTTTTGTTTGATATTCTTTAAAATTGTCTATTTTCTCCCCTTCTCAACCCTTATTAACTCCTTAAACTGGGGGGTTTTTTTTTTTGGTTATACATGAATCTTCTTTTGATGATCTCTTCTATCAGTTTGCTTCCAGAATGGAATAATCTGTTCTTGTGGGTTTAGTGTGATAGTGTGCCTGGGGTCTGGTGTTATAAAACACTGCTGTCCTTTAGGGGAGTGGAAAACATTCCCAAAGTAAGAAATACCTATCTTTGTTTAGTTCCCTATTAAAGTGAACATAAACTCAGTGAAATTGAAATGAGCTGATTCTGACTTTTTAAATTACCCAAACCTACTTAACAAGTTCTTAATAGACAGGCAAAATTTTAGTCTTCATATGAGCATGAGGTTTAATATCTTTAACTACCATAATCTCTGCAGTAAATACTTTAAAAAGCCTTCATTTAAGAATAGAGTTAATCCAAATGTTTTCATCTTGTCACTAGCACATAGTTTGTAAGAATTATAGCCATCAAAAATACTTGTTCTCTTCTACATTATTTACTTGAGGAAGATTCTCAGTGGCTCCTACTTGGGCAGCAATATTCTAGGTAAATTTTAGCAACTTTATTATCAGTTGATAGATATTGACCAAACATTTTAAGATAACTAATACTGTTCTTAAATTTGTATCCAGGAAGTTGAATGTTTTATTTACTGATAGGCTGATTTCTAAAACAACATAATTTAATTTGAATTTTTTTTAAACCAGTAAAAGCTTATTTCTGAGCTTTGCCTCAGATTTTAATATCTTTTCTTTGCCATATTGCCCAGACCACATATCTAGTGCTTTATTAAGCTTTCTAGTGTGCAATTTACACATAGCCAAGCTTGTGTTTCTTGGGAGAGTGGCTTTTTAAAAAACCTTCATTGAATGGTAATAAAATCCAGAACCATTAGAACTAGAATAGATGTCTAAATATCTAATCCCAAATCTCCCTTTTGTATATTAGGAAATTAAGTTCAAGATTATTTCCTTGTTTCAAATTTCTGCATTATTCTTTAGGATTTTTATGATTATTATGCATGTTGCATTTTGTATATATTCATCATTTCTCATGAGAACCATGATAAAGGGGAGAGGTTAGAGAAAATAGTTGTAAATTGTAATAACTGTGGAAAACCACCAGAGCAGAAACCAAAATTACAGACTAGAAGATAAACTCTGAAATTATCAGAGGAAATAAGTTAGTTGTTTGTTTAATCAGGGATGGTGTGCAAGTATGTCTCTTAATTCTTGTTTTATAATAATTATGTCAAATATGTAAAAAAGACAAACATTTCTTGTTTTCAGTTTTTAAATTGTAATTGCATATTTGTTCTTTTTACCTTTTTGCTTGATTCTTTCCCTTTATCTATAGTTATCAAAAAATCACATCCATCATTAAAAAAAAATAATCCTAGAACAGTGAACTTGGAGAGGACCTGAAATTAAATCTCAGCTCTATATTCTATCTAGGTGTCCACTTAGAGGTCAACAGTGACTTAATTTTTTGTTAATTTTTATTGCTTTTATATTCTATTCATTTCCAGATATACTCCTGTATTTTGTCAAATGATTTTCCAGTTTCTCAATAGGTCTCATTAAGTAGTAAACAGAGTTCTAATGATTTTATTGCAGTTCTTATTCACCTCATGTGTTCTACTGATCTACTTTATATTTTAACCTTTGCTAGAAATGTTTTACATTTAATCAATGCTTTATAATGTAATATAAGGTTTGGAAATGCTACCTTTTCATCATTCCTGTTTTCCTCTTGATCATTTCCCTTCATATTCAAGAAATTTGCATCATCTCAATTAATTTTGTTAGTTTTTTCTAGTTCTCTAAAGTAACCCACAAGTAATTTTGGTATTACCAATAAGTCTGTAAATTAATTTAGGTACTGGCATCATTTTCCTTAAATTGATGTGGCACAACAATGAACAATGAATATTTACTCAATTAAAGTTTCTTTATTTCTAGGAAATGTTTAATTTTTAAAAAATAATACTTAGAGAAGTCTTAAATATACCTTTGTAGGTTGATTCCTAGAAATTTTACGCATTTTCCCCACTATTTTGAATGTTTTTTCTCCTTTTTCTTTTAGCTTTTGTTTTTGCTGATAGAAATCCTGACCTTTGTATCCTGCTACTTTCTTTATACTATTAATAAAGTTAATTTGGCTGATATTCTGACATCCAGAAAAGTGAACGTCAGATCTTGTTGTTGTGTTTGTCCTTTTTTTTCAAAGAAGACCATGACATGACTTGCACTTGACTTTGTTTTGAGGGAGAGAGGGCTGTGCAGGTCACCAGCCTCACTTTTCCTCCTGAGCCATCTGGATCCAGTGAGCAGATATTCATCCTGAAACTTCAAATCTAATGGGAATAGGAATAATTAATTCCCTTACCTCTTTTTCAACATTTGCACCTTTTACTTTTTTCTTCTCTTTCACATGGACCTATGTGAAATATGTATAGGTAGAGACTCATCCATTCTTTACCAGTGAATTTGTTGGACATCTAGTATTTCTCCATTGTAAATTATGCTAGATTTTGGTTTTACAGCTATACTTTTAACAATAGCTCTTTATGCCTTTGTTTGTAAGGGGTTTGGGCATTAATGATTTTTGTGTTTTGTTAAAGGTGTTTTCTGTTGCTATAATCATGCCTTTTTGATTGTTGTGGATTTTGACATTAATTATTAATTTTGTTCTTTGTTGCCCTGATGTTGAAACATCCTTTTATCTTTGGTGTAAATGCAAGGTGAGAGTGTGTCTGTGTCCATGTCTGTGTGTCAAGCTATAATCTTATAGTTCTTCTGCCAAACTTTTATATAACATTTTTGGGAGCAATGTTCATTAGTGATATTTGTCATTTTTTTTCTCTTATTTGTGCCTTGCCTAGGTATTGAGACCATACTTGTCTTATAAAAGGGACCCTAGTGGCTTATTAATTGATGAGTCTCGTGACCTTTCCTGAGTCTTCATATTTTGTTATCACTGCACCGTTTTGCATTTTTGACCAGTCTCTGATAAATATAGAGGCCTTGTTACTAATGTGGGAGTAATTTATGAATCAGATGTCTGTATAAAACAAAAAACTCTTTAATTGTCAGACCAAAGATTAAAATCAGTACAGAGCTAGAAGAAAGAAAATAAATGAGATAAATATTGTGTGCAATTAAAGCAACACCAAAGAAATGATCTTTTAAAAATAGGAAATGGACAGAGGAAAGGACGTCAATATTTATTATAACCATTCAGTTCAGTGAACTTCATCTTTAAAATTAATTTTATTGACATCTTTTGTTTTATCTTTCCTACATTTTCTGATTTATTCCTCTGTCTCCAAGCTCCTAGAAAGCTGTCGTTGGTAACAAAGAATAAGAAAGAAGAAAAAAACAGTTCTGCAAAAATTAAGCAGCATATCAAAAAAGTCTGTTATATGTAGTATTTCATGCTCGGTAGTCTTCCACCTCTGCAGAGAGGGGAAGATATCTCTAATTGCTTTGAGATCAAGCTTGGCCTTTAGAACTTAATTAATTTTCTTTTATGTTTTTGTTTTTTGTGTTTGTTGCAGTGGTCATTGTTCTATACCACATGGTTTTCCTAGTTTCCTAGAGGCAGTTAGGTGGCACAGTGTATAGAGTATTGGGCTTGGAGTCAGGACAACCCAAGTTCAAATCTGTCTTCACGTGCTTACTAGCTATATGACCCTAGGCAAGTCACCTAAACTCTCTTTGCCTTAGTTTTCTCATCTGTAAAATGGGGGTAATAAAAGCACCTGTCTCCCAGGCTGGTTGTGAGAATCAAATAAGATTTGTTTGGAAAGAGTTTATTATTATATGGCTGGCACATAGTAGGTGCTATACAAATGTTTATTCCCTTTTTCTTTTCCTTCCTGGTTCTGCTTACTTCCTTTGGCATCATTTCCCATGTTTCACTGTATTCATTAATACTCAGTCTACTCAGGGATCTATTCCAAAGGTTTCTAAAGGAGTGGATGACATCAAAAGCTTGGAAAACATATTGGACTTCTGACTTCCCAAGCTGCATTTCAGACCTTATTATATATTCCTTCCTTCCATCCACTGAATGGTATAGCCAAACTTATTTTAATGCTGCTCTTTCACCTGTGGCAGTCCATCTATCATTTACATGTATTACAGGAATGCACTCTCTCTTCATCCCAGCCTCATAGAGCTCCCTAGTTTCCTTCAAATCTCACCTTGTGGGCCACTTTTTACATCATTAAATTTATCCTTCAACCAGTATTTATTAAGGGCCTCCGTGTTACAGGCACTCTGTTAGGGACTATGTATATACATATTAAGAATGAAACAGCCTTTCACTCCAAATGAGCTTACCCAGATCTGCTCTTAATTTCCAGTCTCCCCACTCCTCAAAATTACCTTGCATTTATTATTATTATATGTATTATATATGTATCTAGTATGTGTGGTATATGTGTGTGTGTGTATTATACACTTACACATTGTTTCCTCCAATATATTGTAAGCTCCTTGATCTTAAGACTAATTCATTTCTGTCAAAGCTGACAAGTCATGGCATTTAAGAAATTCTGGATTGATGAACTGATCATCATCCCAAAGTGAAATACTGAGCCATATGCATCCTGGTTTTCTATGTCTAGAAATTTTTTTATGAACCTAATCTACAATGGCATCGAGAGAATTCTTGAATTTTTACAAGCACTATTTCCCACTAGGCTATATTTTTGCCATCATGTAATTTATTTTAAACATGTAAGAATATAGGGTCCCACTGTGCTTATTGTTTATTAAGTATAAAAAAGTGCATTTTTTCAGTAGACCAAAAAAGTTTTCACCAATATATGCCATTATTATACCAGATAGTTTAAAGATATAATAGAAAACCTTTTCCTGGCCATCTGATCTTCAGTAACATGTTAAGTATAAAATAGGGAGGTATTCCATACTATTATGAGGAAAATCCTGTGTAGATTCCAGATCAAAGATGATCTTAAAATGGTAGGATTGCCCTGTTTCTTCTCATTGAAGGTGTTATTGTTCTAATTATATCAAATCCCAAAACATACAAGAACCTTCTAATGAGAACCAGAATAATTTTAAAAAGTTTGGCAGAGTTATCCGTACACAGAAGAACCAAGCTGGTAAAGAATGCCAGTTGCTTATATGAATTCTAGGGGAATGGACACCTGATAAAGCTGGTTCATAAAGTATCTGTCTTGGAAGACTTTACAAATGAAAAGTGAAGTTCACTTTAAATTTTATCAGATGGAGGAGAATTAGCTGGATTAGCTTTAGGAAATTTTGCATTGCTTTAATATCCTTGAGCTTCTCCTGAATCAAAAGATCATCTTTTTAATACTGTTATTCTTCTGTTAAATGACTTTGTGGTATGATAGATAGTGTTGAACCCAAGAAAACCTGGGTTCAAGGCCTGTGTCTGTCACATATTGGTGGAGCATATCACTTATCATCTCATGGTCACAGAGAGTTACCTCAGAATAAAAGTTGCAGACTTTTAATTTATGATATAGGTTGAAAAAAGGAGATTAAATAGTGTGAATTCCTTATGCCAGTGAAATACAGAAATCTGCCAAAAATTCTACCAGTGCTAAGTTCCATCATTCCTTCCTATACAATAACAATTATTGAAGAATTGAAATTGAGAGTCACTGAGAGAGGAATAGATGGGTGTCTGGTGGATTTTATTTTCTAAGTATTTAGCTATAGTGTAAATCTTTTCATTTTGTCATTCATCTTTAATCCTTGTATCTCTATTTTCCACCTCCTCCAATTTTTTTTTAAAACCTCTAGCTGTTCTGAATTGAAAGATAATCTTCTGTTAAATGAGAACATTTTATGTTAATTTTTCATTTGCCAAGATTAAACAGATTTAAAACATGGCATAAAAGAGAACAACCTAGATTTTGAAATTGACAGTTCACTTTCAGCTGTTATACAGGGTTAATGAGATGACAAATGAGAACATAACTACAAAAACTTTTTGCAATTCCTAATCTACTTTATAAAGTTAGCCATCATCGTCATCACTTAAATCCCTCTCCATGTTATGACAATTGTGCTTTAATTTGATACGAGTGAGCTTTGAGTTAAGACTTCTGAGGATTTTCACTTTGGGGTTCCATTTTTGAAAAATTCCCCATTTTAAAATATTAGTAACATTGAAGAAATGGTATTTATATGTCATATACATATATGTGTTTATTATATGCATTCATATCTTTATACTTTAGGTAGACCTGAGCTTGCTGAATGGGGACTCAGCTAGCTGGGTAACCCAGCTTATCCTCTCCCTTCTGTCTCCCTCTTCCCTTCCTCTGGGACTTTGGGGTTTACTAGCTAGATCTTCCTTCCTTCCTTCCTTCCTTCCTTCCTTCCTTCCTTCCTTCCTTCCTTCCTTCCTTCCTTCCTTCCTTCCTTCCTTCCTTCTTCCCTCTCTTCCTCCCTTCCTCCCTTCCTTCTTTTCCCAAAACCTTAAGTCCAGTGCACTCTGAAGCTCATGGGCTGAACAACAGTAGGTCCCTACCCAAGCTCCACTTAATGGCTGACTTAGAGTAATTACCATTAGTAACATTTCTGTTGATTTAGTTTTTTTTTTCTTTTGTTCATTAAAAGGGCCATTCTCTGACTACTTCTTAAAGAGGCCTATTCACTCAATGGGTGTTACCTCCCTCTGAGTGAGTACAAGTGCAAGTCATGTCATTTCTCTGATGTCATGGTCTTCTTTGAAAACAAAGGGTGAACACAGACAGACAGGATCGTACAAACATTCCTGTTATAATATAATTCTACCATCATTAGTTATTTTTATTTTTGTGAATTTGCTACCTATGAAGTTATGACATAGTTGTTTTTGTATTTCTTGAAGTTTTAATGTTATTTAATATTTCTCCAAATGTTTACCTATAATCTATTTAACTTCTTTTATGAATTGTATTTTCTTTTAACCAGTTGTCATTCACAGAGGGACAGTTGCTCTTGTGGATCTATATCTGTTGTTTTTACGCTATGAATGTTAGCTTTATATTTGACATGTTTTTAGTCGAAGTTTTTCCAGTTACTTTTCTTCTTTTCCTGATGATACATTAAATATATATATATATTTTTATTTTATAAATATAAAAATCATATGTAGTATAGTATCTGGCATATAGTAAATGTTTAATAAATGTTTATTGACTGATCAGATAATCAAGTGAGAATGGCCACTGAATAAGGTGAGTACAGAGTAATTGTCACCATCAGAAAGAGTTGGGTTGAAAACCAGCCTTTGAGGTACTAATTGTGTCACTTAAGGTCAGTCACTTAAACTCTCAGTGTCCCAAAGATGTCTCTAGGACTATAAATTGTAGAGTAGGTGATGTTCTGAACTGACAGAAGAAAGTTCAGTAACAGGAATTCTTTATATCAAGTAAGTCACAGGTTCAGTACAAAAAATGTTATATATACCTTATTTGTCTTCTCTTTTTCCTTCTTTTCCATTAGTAGTAGGTATCAATGTAAATTTTTTTTTGTGAATTCATCTTAGATTTGACTTCTTTAATGAGCATTATTGTCAGTTTTAATTTTATCATTAAACAATTGGGATTTTTTTCAGCAAGTAATCTTATGACTTGCAAGTAGCAATATTTTGTTTGTTTTTTGATACTTAATGAATTAGTTAATATTTTACTTGAATAATACATCATAGGGTTCATATAATCGTAGTATTCCTAATTATGAAAGGAAAATAAATATTTATGAAACAATTACAAAGTAGGTTTATTTGAATACAGTCATATACTTGCACGGACGTATGCATGTGCATAAAATTATAAATAACACTTACATAGTGCTTTAAGACTTGCAAAGTACTTTACATGTATTATCTTCTTTGATCCTTACAGCATTCCTGTTAGGTGCATTTTCATTTTAAAAATGAAAAAAGAAGTTAAGTGACTTGCTTAGAATAACACAATTACTAAGTTTCTGAGGCAAAGCAGATAGTGAAGAAAACTGTAATGTAATTTCCACTGATAAAATACTGTCAATTTCCCCACACTGAGCCATTTGACAATGCCAAGGACTTGGGTGACAAGCATTTTCTTTTCTTTGGTCTTCATTATTTATGACTATAGCACTTGTAGGAAGAGAATGGCTTTCTGGGAGGGTATGGTGGATATATGCATCTCTTTAGAGGTTTTTTCCCAGTATTATGTGCTGGAAGCAACTCTACTCCCAAGGCTCCTGAGTTCAGTGTCCTAGACTATCTGCATCAGTTCTGAAGCGTTAAAAATAAAGTTCAGTGTAATGGTGTTAGTTTGACTAGGCTGGAACGTGCTACCTCCTGTCTTTCCCTCAGAGTTTCTTGCTACTTCATCTAAGCTGTCTAGCCTGTCCAGTGGGTTGGCAGTCCATAGACATGGCTGTCCTCTTTTACACAGGAGTTGCTTCCCCTGTTGCTGGCTGTAATGGTATGATTGGAGTAGGTCCCATGTTCTGGGGGTTGGGGGAAAGGAGAAGGATGTTTATAGTCCCAGGGCTCCTATGCTTGTCACTTAACTACTGAGATGCTACATGTATGTGTCGATATTTATATTCAATTGAACACAGTTTGTCATTTGTTTCATAAACATTCATTTTCCTTCCAAATAAATGATATATTTACTGATCTCTTTTCTTTAAACTTTCCTTTTAAACAATATATAATTAACTTACTAATCCTGGTTGAATTTATTTATTATGATTTTATATGTCAAGAATGGATGTTAATTTTTTTTCGCCATATTGCTATTCAAACCCTCGAAGAGCATTTGTACAACATGAATTCTTTCTTCATAATTTGATACTAACAGTTTTATGGAATATTAATGTTCTTTGTTCTATTTCTGAAATGTCGATTATATTCCATTGATATATTCTTTTACTAATTTGCCCAGTTTCAGCTAATTTTGTTCATTGATGCATTATATTGTTTTCAACTCTGAACTGGTAAATGCATGTTCATTAATATTCCTTTTTTTAAAGTACACTTTTATTTTCCTCTTCTCATTTTTTTGCATAAAGATTTCAATGTTATTTTCCCAGTTTCATAAAATAATTCATTGGGATTATGATTTTATTGCATTAAATGAATATGTTAATTTAGAGGCTGTTACTATTTTTATATATCCTAAATATAAATATAGATCACCTTTCCAATGTGAATTGTTGGAGGGTGGGGGTAGGTGGGACATATAAAAATAACCATTTTAAAAATGGCCTGTTGGTCAGTCATCCTCCAAAAATAAATTTCTCCTTTGAAAACTTATATTTATATATAAAATATTTTTACTTTTTTTTTTTGCATTTCTCTCTGAATCCCTCTCCCATGCCCTCCCAGAAAACCATTCATTTTAACATGTTTTTTCTAAAGAAAAGAAAAAAATCAGCAAAGCCAGTAAATGTAGCAAAAATTATATGCAAAGTTCCTCTACCTATTCAGAAAGTGGTGTGTGTCTTCTCATATTTCTCCTTTGAGACCTTATGTGTTTTTTATGGTTTTCCTGATTTTAGTTTAGATGTTTCTCTTTGGTGTTTTCTCCATGACCTTTTTATAGTCATGTAGCAAAGTGTGTTGCTTTCTTGACTCTTTTTACTTTACTTTCCAACAGTTTTTAAAAGTCTTTACATATATGTCTATGTTCATCATGTTTATTGTTTCTTCTAGTACAGTAATACTCCATTATATTTATGTACACATTTTGATTGGCATCTATTTTATTTTCACTTATTTGATATCACAAGTGCTACTGTTAAGTATTGTGGTGTTTGCTTATTCAAGGACCTTTAGTGATTATGTGCCTAGATGTGTAATCTCTGGGTCAAAGAGAATGGATATTTTATCCTCTTTATTTACATAATTCCAAGTTTGTTTCCAGATTCCACCAATTCACAGTTCCATTGACAATGAATAAATATGCTTGTTTTTCCAAATTTTCCTGCAACATTGATTATTCCTCTCTATTTTAATTTCTGTCATTTTGTTGACTATCTTAAACCTCAGGATGGTTTTGATTTGAATTAACCTATTTTTGATGTAGTTGTTAATAATTTACTGTTTCAAGAACTGTTAATGCATGCTTTGACCAGCTCTCAGTTGTGGAATGGCCTTTGGTTATATATTTCTATTAATTACCTATATATCAAAACATTTTCAGTGATATTTTTATATGAAGATTTTCCCCCTTACCTTCTTATCCTCTGTATATTAATTTTATCTTTACAAAAGATTTTCAATTTCATGTAATCAGAATTACCTATTTTGTTTTTCTTTTGTAAAATGGCCTCAATTTCTTGTTTGATTAAGAATATATCCTTTAGCTGAAGGTATGAAAGGTATTAGATCTGATCTTATAATTTTTAATGATGTGATTTTTAATATTAAGGTCATATATCCATTTTTAACTTATTGTACAATGTGAAATAAGTTGTTGGTAAGCCCAGTTTTTGTAAATCTGCTGTTGTAAATCTCAGTAGTTCTTATCAGAGTTCTTTCCTAAGTGATTTGTTTTCTGGTTTAACTAACACTGAGTTATTGAGTTCCTTTATCCTGAATCTTCTTTGTCTAGTTTGTTCTACTGATCTACTTCGCAATTTTTTAACCAGTACTAAATGGTTTTCATAATTCCTGCTCTACAGTATGATTTGACATAAGGAAGTACAATCACCCACATTTCCACCTTTTTCATATTTTTCTTTGATATTTTAGACCTTTTATTCCTCTGAATAAATTCAGTTATTTTTCTAGCTCTATAAAGTATCTTTAGGTAGTTTGATTAGCATAGTTTTAAATCTAGAAATTTAACTATGATAATACGGAAATGATACTCTATTCTCTGTCTCTATGCTTTTGCACTTACTGTTCCCTGCCATACTTTTGTTTCTGGCTTCAAGACTGCTCAAGTGTCACCTCATGTATATGCTTAGTTAATTACGTCTCCCCCATTAAAATGTAAACTCCCTGAGGGCAGGCGCCAGCAGAGTGTTAGTGCAACAGTTTTTTCCCATGTACCCCTCCAGCATTTATCACTTACTATTATCACCGTTTATGTCAAAATCATTTACCCACCTGGAGCTTATCTGTGTATGTAGTGTAAAATATTGGTCTTACTTACCAGACTGACTTCCAGTTTTCCTAAGCAGTTTTTGTCAGATAGTGAGTTCTCTCCCAGTAGCCTTCCAGTTTTCCTAAGCAGTTTTTGTCAGATAGTGAGTTCTCTCCCAGTAGCTGGGAGAGAACACTATGTGTATTGCATACCTAATCTGTGCCATTGATCAACTACTTATAAATACCATATCATTTTGATGGTTACTGTTTTGTAGTATTATTTGAGAGCTGGTACTGCTAGACTGTCTTTTGTCAGTGTTTTTTTTTCATTTACTCCCTTGATATTCTTGACTTTTGTTCTTTCAGATGAACTTTATTGTTTTTCCTAGCTCTATAAGTAGCCAGATTGGTATGGCACTAAAAAAAGTAAGTTAATTTAAGTAGTGCTATTATTTTTATTATATTGCCTCAACTTTCCTGCAAGGAGTTAATATTTCTCTAATTGCTTAGATCTCCATTCATTTGTGTGACGTTTTTTGTAATTGCGTTCATATAGTTACTGTGTTTGTCTTGGCAGGTAGACTACCAAGTATTTTATGCTGTCAGTAATTATTTTAAATGGAATTTCTCTTTCTATGTCTTCCTGCTAGGTTTTGTTGGTAAAACACAGATGATTTATGGGGATTTATTTTACGTTCTGTAACTTTGTTAAAGATGTTAATTGTTTTAATTAGTTTTTTAGTCTGTTCTCTAGGGTTCTTCTCTAAGTATGTTGTCATAGCATCTGCAAAGAGTGATAGTTTTTTTTTTAACTCATTACTAGTTCTTTTTCCTTCAATTTCATTTTGCTTGTCTTATTCCTATAGCTAGCATTTCTAAGATGATATGGAGTAATGATTAGGATAATAGAACTCCTTGCCTCATCCCTGATTTTACTGGAAAGGTTTATAGTTTATCCCCATTATAAATAATGCTTGCTTTTGGTTTTAAGCTTTTGATGCATCTGTTGACATAATTATATTATTTTTGTTGTTTTTAGTATTGATATGGACAATTATAGTTATGCCTTTTTTTATTATTGAATCAGCCCTGCATTTCTGGCATAGATCCAGTCTGGTCAAAGTGGATGATTTTTGCAATATATTGCTATAATCTCCTAGCTAGTGTTTCATTTAATATTTTTGCATCAATGTTGGTTAGGGAAATTGGTCTATAATTTTCTTTCTCTATATGTGCTCTCCCTGGTTTAGGTATGAAAACCCTGTTTGTGTTATAGAAGGAATTTGGTAGTATTCCTTCTTTACCTCTTTTTAAAACAATTTATATGCTATTTAAATTAATTGTTCTTGAACTACAAGTTCGTCTGGTCTTGGGGGTTTGTTTTTAGGGATCTTATTTATGGCTTAATCAATTTTTTTTCCAAGATAGGGTTATTTAAGTATTCTATTTCCTCCTCTATTAATCTGACCAATTTATATTTTTAAAATGTTTGTTATTTTGTTTATGTTCTCAGTCTTGCTGATATGTAATTGGGCAAAATAGCCCCTAAAATTTCATTAACTTCATCTTCATTGCTTCTGTAGTCTCCTTTGTTTGTTTTTAAGACTAGTAATTTGGTTTAGTACAGCTAGACAGCACAGTGGATAGAGCACTGGGCCTGGAGTTAAGAAGACCTGAATTCAAATCTGGCCTACCATTATTTGTGTGACCTTAGGCAAGTTACTTTACCCTTCTTGCCTCAGTTTCCTCATCTGTAATATGAGCTGGAGAAGGAAATGGCAAACTTCTCCAGTATTTTTGCTAAGCAAAATGCAAGTAGGGTCATAAAGAGTCAGACGTGAAGAACAACTGAATAACAAAAACAAAAATTGGTTTTCTCTTTTTCTTTTTAAGAAAATTAGCTAGTGATTTATTCTGTTTTATTGTTTTCTGTCCTGTAAAATCCAGCTCATACTCTTATTTATTAATTCAGTTTTATTTACTTTATATTTTGTTAATTTTCCCTTTGAATTTTAGAATTTTTATTTTTGTGTTTAATCAGGAATTTTTATTGTTTTCTTCAGTTTTGTTTAGTTGCATGTTTAATTCATTAATTTGCCCTTTCTCCTTTTTATTGAGGTGTTTAGAGATGTAAATATTCTTGTAAGTACTGCTTTGGCTGCATCTTATAAATTGTGTCTAATCCATGGTTTTATTTGAGCCTTTGCTTGTAGGTGTTTTCGGGTTTTCTGATTGTATGTATTGAGTTTCCCTGTGACCATAGAAGCTTCTTGTAAGCAGATTCTTTTTCTGTTATTTGCTCATTTTTCTAGTCTGTTACTTGACTTTGAACTTTTTGTTAAGAGTTGGACTTTGTTCATATGTGGGGGAGGTATGGCTAGCATGAATTTCTGTAAGGTAGATCTCCAGGCCCGTAGGTGTTTGTTACTTCCACGATGATGTGGTCTCTGGTCATTGCCCTCCTGTTCTGTGCGGTTGTCCTTACATAGGTAGGGCCTGTGTTCCCTTGTGAGTAAGACTAGCCCTCTACGATTTGGACTTGCAACCTGGACCTGGGTAGTAAGCCATGGAGTTGCCAAATGGCCTTAGATCTTGTACTTAGTGCTAACAGAGTGGTCTCCTGGAATCTCTTTCAGACCAGATGTTTAGTCAATTTACTGTCCCTTTGCATTTTCTATGCCCATTACTCCTGAGACTGCTGCTGCAGCTGCCTCCTACAAGCCCCTCTGCTGGTACATCTTCTATTTCAGCCTAGACATGTCTTCCTGCATCTTTTCCCATATTTGCAGACCTCTCTTTTTGTCTGCCTAAACAGCCCAGCACCAGAACAAGGACTGACTTTGTGCTCAGAATTCACTTTGGTGGTTTCTGTGATCATTTTGTAGGAGAGGGTTTTGGGGGAAGTTTTTCAATTTTGTCCCTTTATTCTGCCATCTTTATAAAGGTAGTATTCAAATCTAGTTTTCCTTAGGGGAAAGGGAATTTAATAAGCATTTATATAGGTGCTTTTTAAACAAATATTACCTTATTTGATCCTCATAAGTATCTTTCTAAGTGGGTGCTAATATTATCCCTTTTTTATAGTTAATGAAACTGAGGTAAACAGAAGGTGACTTGCCCACATAGCTAGTAAGTTTTTGAGGCTAGATTTGAACTGAAGTCTTTCTGACTCCAGGCCCTGTTACTCTATACTATCAGCTACCTCTTGAGTCCAGATCTAGCACCCTATCCTCTAAGCCACCAGCTACCTTAATATGTGATTTTAGTTGCTTTTGTTATTTTTAAGGTCTCTGTCAAGTCTGTTTAATACCTTTTGAATCCTCCAAATTCTAGCATCATGTCCACAAAGGAGTTTGACCACAGAGAGCCATTGATTTATTACAGAATGTTTGTAACTTTTTTTGGTCTAAAGTAAACAGTCTTTAGTATTTATAAATATTTGATATTCATAAGTGTCATTTAAAAATCCTTTTTACAGTTTCAAAAAAATTTTTCTCTTTCTGTTTAGCTAAAGGACACAAAGTCAGCAGATCAGAAAACAACATTGCTCCATTTTCTAGCTGAAGTATGTGAGGAAAAATATCCAGATATCCTGAGTTTTGTGGATGATTTGGAACATATAGACAAAGCTAGCAAAGGTTCGTATTGTTGCATTAAAACTGATTATTTTTGAGTGTTGTTAATCATTAAGAATTATTAAATGGTAATGAAAAGTAATGAATGAAAGATGTCTTTTAAGAATGTATATGTTCATAATTTGTGTCTACGAACAACTTAGTTCAAGATAAGTGTTAAATTGTGTTTGTTTTTATCATAAGAGTGAAAACTAACAGCTATTCCTTTGTAATGCAGATGGTCCCTGTTTTAGGAACACATAAGTTATAAGTGACTTATATCTTTAAATGATCAGTGTCCCAGGAGCCTCACTTGCCATTGACAAGAAACTTTCTTCGTCCATTTCCTGCCATACTCCTTGCTACTTGATGCCTTGTTCTTTTTTTTTTTTTAAGACTGAGTCTTTTGTTCTTTTTTTTCATCTGCTACCTTTGTTGTAGATTCCTATAAATCCCTTTCCCAGACCTCTTCCTACTTTCTAATTACCTGAGTCTTCCCTTGTATATGAGCAATAGCATGGCAACTGCCTAACCACCTCATCCATTTTGCTTTCAAGGCCTGAATGGGATTGTGAGGCCTTAGAAGAGCTCAGGACTTAGCCCAATAGTCTTCCTTCTTCCACCAGCTTGTATTCCCTTTCCTGCTTCTCAGAACTTATTATAAAAGTGTCATTTGTTAAATTACTAAAGTATGAAACTAAATTTTGCCTATACCACTCTACTTCAAATATATGTGAGTAGTCAGTGTGAGTGCTCCATTCATTGATGCAAATTACAGCCCTCTGCAACTCAATACATTTTCCTAAAGAGTTGCTATGGCTGAAGAATTTATCATAGTTTGGTCAGTATAAAGATGGATGTCTGAACTTAACCAGGCTAGTTCTGAATGAAAGAAACACAATCAATCGTAGGATCTATATTTCAGTGTTTACAGCTTGAGCCCTGTCAGACCTTGCTTTCAATATTACAGGTTTCCAAGATTCAGGTTTGCATTCATATCAGGGTGAGTAATTGACTCTAATTGAAGGTACCTAGTACAGAATGACAGTACAAAACAGATCACAAGTGAACACCATTTTAGTACCTAAATACTGACCTGAGATATAGCCATCCAGAAATTCAGTCTTCGCAAAAACCTACAGTCTACTACTATGTTTTATGTGGTACAAAGCTAATAAATTGCAAAGCTAAAAAACTCATAGAACTTTGTGGTTTACTATGCCACTTAAAATATGGGGGTTGAGGTGAGAGAATTAAAGAGAAAAAAGTGAAGTAAGCACCTCCAATGTCAGACATAAAATAAATATAGAGATTGTTGATTAGCATTGTCAAGATACCTTGTTAACTAGAGTGTTTCACCTGTTAGTGTATGTTTGTATTCCTTATAGAAAAGTGGTTTTGTTTTTCACTGATAGCCTCTCTAATTGGAGTATATACAGTTGCAACATTTATCCTGTATTATGAAAATAGCATTTCAGGACAATTGTATGAATATCAAAACACTCAAGAGAGTAGTACCTGCTCTAGTGCCACCTGAAAATAGGTCGAAGTATAATATTTTGAAACATAAGCTACAGATTTGTAAATCCTAGACTATTTAAATGTACCAGACTAGTATTGTTAATACTGAGTTAAAACCAGATTTAGCTCAATTAGAAACACAAATGTTAAAGTAATAAAAATCTTAACATTCTTCTTGGAGAGATTTTCCGTATAGATTTAGACTTTCCTTTGGTGAATTTTTTACCTTCTATTTTTAGTTTATTAATCCTATGCCATTATATCTCGTTTATAATAAGCTAATGATTAATATATATGAGAATAAATAAACACTTTATACATCCAGGAGTGATGACTAAGTGAAAGCAAGGTAGGTTCAAGGGTATCTTTTAGTATCATGGATGGCAAAAGATTTTAACTTAATGTATTGAATGTCCTGTGGTCATATATACTAAGGGCTGTCTGGATTATGCATGCACAGCACACTTGTTGTATTCTAAGTCTTTTAGGTAGAATTGTATAGGTTTAAAAAAGTACTTAGAGAAATTCAAGTTGCTCTTCTGACTTTGCTTTTTATTACTGGTTAGCAAAATTTGTATTGCTAAAGTTTGTTGGTCTTATTTTGTACTTTGTAAAACTAAAAGCTATAAAAACTCAGCCTTGAAAGACAATATGATTTATACTCTGACTATATATATGGTCATTAGCAACAATAGTAACACATAGCTATCATCTACATAGCACTTTAAGAGTTTCTAAAGCCTTTTACATATATTATCTCAGTAAATCTATGTTAATAGCCCTGGTGGGTAGGTGTTACTATTAACCCTACTTTATAGGTAAGGAAATTGAGTTGGGAGGTTTACTGACTTGTCCAGGGTTGAGTCCTTAGTAAGTGTCTTAAGCAAGAATGTGATGAATATAAATCATTTTTATAGATGTTTTTCACTCAATTTCTTGGGTGTAATGCCTTTCTTAGTACATATCAAGGTAGAAAGAGTCACCTGTGTTTCTACTGGGGCTTTAAGTTTGTTTATTAATGAGTTACCAAGAAGTGGGAATTGTTCATGGAGTTCTTTTGATTGTTGTAATCCTGTGTTTAAAGATTTATTCTGTAATATATGTAAATGAATATATATTATTATATATTTAATGTTATATGTAACATATATAATATTGTATATTTATGTATATTATATATAAATAAGTATATGTATACATATAATCAATACAGTTACTACTAAAACACAAGTGATTGTTCAGTGAGTAAGGAAAACAATTCAAAAGACAAAGTGAATATCTTTTTCAAATGCACAGATTGCAGCACATTTGTACCTGCTCATCCAATACAACTCTTTGTTTCAAAAAATCATATTAAGTTAAGAACTTATGTTTTGCCATTGTCCTAAGATTAAAAATGAAAGAACACTTGGTTGAACAGTTCAGTAAAAGAAAATCGCTCTTGTCTGATGATTATTTAGTAATTGGGTTTATTTGGTACAGAACAGTGCTCAGTCAACCAAAACTTGAGTGTGTTCTTTGTGGAAATATTTTGTGAAAGGAAAGCTTGGCTAGTTTCATTTCTTGATAGCTGAGGACAAAACATACAGAAAGAAACAAAATAAACCAATTGATTTATAAACCTTTTGTAATTTAAGGGCTCATATAAATTGTCCTCAATCTTGCTTTCACCAAGAAACTTTTTTGCCAATAATTAAATCAAAATAATGAAATAATTTGTTTTCTGGTGCTCGAAGTCACATTATTTCAATGTGAGGATAGAAAAATTAAGATGAAACAGGAATCATTGATTATGCTCAGTTTTGACAATTTTTTGTTGTTTTATACCTAGATATTTTAGTGGGGAAATAATGTGACAGAGTAAATGGTATATAGTTCTTGGTGTAAGGAAAGTCTTAGGTTCAAGTCTTTTCCTCTACCACATAGAAGCTGCTAATGATAGTCATGCCACTTCACTTCTCTGTGTTTTCAAGTAACTGAATATCTAAGTTCATGCTAAGAGGTGAGTGGGGGAATTTTCCATGCAATACATTTTCTGTAGTGAGGAATGTAAGCCCTCTCACCCCCAAAATATACTTAAGTACATTGATTTGTGCTCTCATCAAAGTGAATATCTTCTTCAGCTATGCAGATTATATCATATCTGTACCTACTCATCCAATACAACTCTTGTCTGTGTCCACTGAAAATCCTCCTTGTAACAGAGCAACCCAGTAGGCCAAGTGCTTTCCTCTCTGCTTCTTAACAATGGAGCATACATACAATACACCTTCATTTAGGCTTTTAATATGGCTGTTAGCCAGCCTTTTTCCTTTTCTGTTCATATTTCTTTTTTTATGAGAGCAGCATCCTCCATACAACTTGACATTGTTAACATGTTTCAGCCTACACATACCCACCATGCTCCTCTCCATTGCTGTATATGATATTAATCTTTCATTCTTCAGAGTCAGCTTTCACAGGTACGAATTTCTTCCATTTTTTTGGTTAGTTTCCCTAGAAACATTCTGTATTTTACAAATATCTTATTCACTCTGTTTTGGTAGGTAACTCTCAAGACCATGTTTATGGTATAGGAAAACGTATAGTCTTTCTGTGTTTTGCAGAGAGTCCTTTACTATGTATTTGGAACATAATTATGCTACCTTAGAGACCCTTCTCCCCTCCCCCAAGCAGATTTTTGATACAGGATTTTATTTATTTTTTTCCAAATTAATTTTTCAGTTTTCAAAAATCACTTCCATAAGTTGCAAATTTTCTCCACCTCCCTCCCCTCCCCTCTCCTTTCCCAAGATAGCATGCAGTCTTATATGAACTCTACACATATATTCCTATTAAACACATTTTCACATTAGTCATGTTGCATAGAAGAATTAAAATGAATGGGAGAAACCATGAGAAAAACAAAACATTACAAAAGAGAAAATAGTCTGTTTCATTCTGTGTTCTCTCTCCATAGTTCTTTTCTGGAGATGGATGGCATTTTGCATCATGAGTCCTTTGGGAATGTTCTAGGTCCTTGCATTGCTGTGGAGGCTTAGTCTATCAAAAAACAGTTCTGTACACTGTGACTGTTACTGTTCATAATGTTCTCCTGATTCGGCTTATTTCACTCAGCATCCCTTCATATAAAGTCTTTCCAGGTTTTTCTGAAGTCTACTTGTTTGTCATTTATAGCACAATAATATCCAATGACATTCATATACCACAACCTGTTCAGACATTTCCCAATTGATGGGCATCCCTTCAATTTCTAGTTCTTGGCCACCACAAAAAGAGTTGCTATAAATATTTTTGTACATGTGGGTCCTTTTCCCATTTGTATGATCCCTTTGGGATACAGCCCTAGAAGTGGTAATGCGGAGTCAAAGGGTATGCACATTTTTATAGCCCTTTGGGCATGGCTCCAAATGGCTCTCCAGAATGGTTGGATAAGTTCACAATACAGGATTTT
Organism: Notamacropus eugenii; assembly: GCF_028372415.1. Lineage (NCBI taxonomy): Eukaryota > Metazoa > Chordata > Mammalia > Diprotodontia > Macropodidae > Notamacropus > Notamacropus eugenii. The sequence continues at coordinate 281,911,246 of NC_092877.1, forward strand.
ATATTATAATATTTATCAGTTAATGAATGAATTGAGATTTTGAAGATGTGGATGAAATGCTTTTGATGTTGAGATGGAACGTTTAGTTATGAGTATTTAGTCTGCTTTTATATTATATATTACCATTGAAGGGTTTCCACATTTGCAGTTTCCTCAGTGAACTGTCATGAATTAGAAAGTACCTCTATATTTGACAATAATGTCCTGGTCATTAGATACCCCTAGAGATCAGCAGGGGGAATTTTTATTTCAACTAATGAGCTTACCATTATGACAATTTCCAAAGATCTACTTCGTTAGGATTGCTTCTTTTTGAAGATATAATAGCCTGTAACTTTCTATTAGTGTTTCATTGAAAACTGTTTTGGATCATTATTATATCTCCATATGTCCCTATGTTTCCTTTTTTACAAATGACAGAGGTGTAGGAATTACCATCTTCTTTTTTCCCCTGTGTGCAAAAAAGTGAAGTTAAATTGATTCTTATCTTGTACAGGCTTTTCTATTTACAACAGTTAAAAATCAAATAAGCTTTGATCCACTATGAAATTGGAATATCTCACTATTTTGGTAGAATATAGAAGCAAAATTACTGATATTTACTAAATTAAAATTCTGTAAGAAAGTTATTTTATTGCATATTACTTTATCCTAGTCATATCCTTATTAGATATTCTCATCATTCCTTGGGAGTTAGATCATGACTGTCATATTTTCACAGCCTTGAGCTCTTAAATTGGCTTTCTATTTTCTTCTTGTGCCTTTCTGAGACAGGTTCAATTCAAAACCGACCTAGCTTTAGGCCATTGCAATGGCCTAGCAATTTACCAAGGGTCATTCTTTATGTCAGTAGCTTTTAATTTTTCTTTTCTCTTTCCTTTTCCTAGATCTTTTTTGAGGGCGAAAAAAATTATTAACTTTTCATTCATTACAAAAGAATAACTCTGTTCCTCTGTTAAAATGCTATTCTCCATTCGATTAATTACATTCTCCGTTATCTGACCCTTTTCTGATCTGAGTGATTTGGGTACCATGTCTTAGGATTCTCATTGGAGTATAAAGAGCAAATGGATGAGAAGAAACTTGATTTTAATTCTTTTAGAAGATTGTTTTGTAATTCCTTCATTTACATTTCCTCTTCTTTATTTAGCCTATTGATGGTCACCTTCGTTTGAAAAATTGAAAGTAAGGTGCAATTATTTTGTGTTTTTTAGAAGTTGGCAATTGTAGCAGTGGTTGTGGGATCACAACATTGTTTAATACCCTCAATCTATTGGTCAAGTTTAGTTAAAGTAAGTAATGCACTTTCCTTCAGCTTTATTTTTAATCAATGCTGCTTGAGTATTAGCTTATCCCACCCTTGGTTTTTGCACCCTTTTTTTGCAACTAGTGTTCTAAACAGCAGTTTGACAGTTGCTACTCTGGGTCTGATTTCTGTGCCTCGTTTGTGAAGAAAATTGTCTTCTGGAATCTTGTTTACATCATCAGACTAATTTTTGCAACCATCTAATTTGACATACTAATTTCCTTACTCTCTAATATTTTTAGCTTTTGGAAATATCCATATATATAATAGATATGTACATACATACATATATATGTCTTTTTCACAAGCACATGTGCATGCACACGCACGAGAACTTATAGTCATTCAAATTCATTTACATGTTCTTTATATCCCATTTTCTTTTAGCAGCTAGTTCCTGTTATCTCATCAAAATACTTATATATATGGTAGCAGCTTCTGAATTTTAGCTGCTCACCACCTCACAAAATCTAATAGCAGTATCTCTCTGAATCCCAAATATTTGTCTTTTATTCATCTACTGAGTTCCCTTAGAACACTCAATTTCCAGGTGGTTACCACCTGGAAATTGCAAAGAGCTTGAAATTTTCAAACAAATCTATGTTGTAATGAGCAGTGGTATTTTTCAGAGTCACTTAACCTCCTTACATGTTATCACCTTAAAAAAATACTATTTAAAAATTTATTAGCAAGTTGGATCTATCTTATGTATTCAATATCAGTATTTTTGACATTGATTTTGTTTTATAATTACACAGGCAAAATATGAAAATATTCATTTTAAAATGGCATTACCATTTAGAGATTTGGGTGGGATGAACTAAATACAATATATAGCTAGTTTAATTTGCTAGATTAATATATGGCTAGATTAATTTGATTGGGAGAAATAGAATTCATTTAGTTTTGTCCTACATGTGTATACTTAGTCATTTTCTTTTTATATTTGAAATAAAATTTAATTCCTCTTATAGTTCAACAGGCATTTATTGAGAGCATATCTGATGATAGGGAATGGGAGTGTCCTAGGGCTTGAGGATACAAAGAGAAGAATAAATAGTCTCTCCAAAGCTTCTGTTCCACACTGGAATCATCCAGCCCTTCTACTTTTCTCTTTAACAGAGAAGCCTGAATTTAAGTCAAGTTTTGCAATTTCCTTGCTGTAACTCTTAACAGTAAAAAGGACTTGAGACCTGGTGCATCATTTCCCCTACTGTGGGACTATAATTTGATTACACTAATAGTTGCTAAAAAACAAAGTAAAATAAAAAAAACAACAACAAATAAAAATGAGTAAGCAAAAAAGAAAGAACCCAGCCAAAGAGAGTAACTGTGGAGATCCAAGAAGATCTGAGTTCATATTCAGAGGAAGATAATGGAACAAAGAAAATCACTTCTATTTCAATGGAGAACTATTAAATGATCCCATGCACAAAAAGAGTTACTGGAAGAACTTAAAAAGTACTTTTAAAATCAAATAGGAGAAGTTGAGGAAAAATTAGGGGAAAAAGGGCAGTCCAAAAAAATTAGAAAACCAACCAACTTGAAATAGAAAATCAAAAAGTCAAGGAAGAAAATAATTCCTTGAAAACTAGAATTTGACAAAAGGAAGCAAATGACATTCTAAGACATCAAAGAAATAAAAGAAAATCAAAAGAATGAAAAAATAGAAGAGAATATGAAACATCTCATCAGAAAAACAACTTACCTGGAGAATAGATTGAAGAGACATAATATAAGAATAGTCAGACAACTTGAAAATTATGATAAAAAGAATCTTGATACACTACTACAAGAAATTTTCAAATAAAATTGCCCTGAAATTCTAAAACAAGAAGGCAAAAAAAGAAAAAAAAGAAAAAAATCCACTGATCCCCACATGAAAGAGATATCAGGAGAAATATTTACTCAAATATCATAACCACGTTTCAAAGCTCCCAGGGTAAGGAAAGAATATTGGAAGCAATAAAACAAAAATGATGTAAATATCATGGAGTTACAGTGAGGATTATACAAGACCTAGCAGCTACTATGTTGAAGGACCATAGATCTTGGAATATTATATTTCGTAGACCATAGGATCTGGGGTTATTACTAAAGGTAACTTACCTAACAAAGTTAACTGTAATTCTGATTGGAGAAAGAGCATTTCACGACCGAAAAACTTTCAGGCATTTGTGATAAAAGCAACATAACATAAGGGAATATTTGACATACAACATCCAGGAAAAATATTAGATAATCATTAAAGAAAGCTATAAAGGACTCAGTGAGATCAGATTGTTTGTTATATGTGAAAATATTATCATTCTTATGACTATCATCATTATTTGGGTAGTTTTAAAAAAATGGCTTAAGCTGAGCTGCATATGATATATGTGCAGGAAGAGATAAAAAGGAGTAATTATTTCACACAAATGAGGCATAAAATGAAAAATTGATTCAGAAGAAGCTAGTAGGGGGATTGATGTAGAAGGTAGGGAACAGCATAATCTATACTACTATTAGTCCTTTACTATACTGTGGCTTTTTTTTTAATCTATAGGAAACTAAGAAAGCAATTATCTTCCTTTAGCTTTATTATTATGATTTCTGTACTATTTCCTTCATATTTAAGCAATCTTTATGGAAATCAATTTACCTGACTCTTTGGTACTTTAGGAATTAATGTAGAATTTCTTTCTAAACTCTTCTTTGAAAAATGAACAGCATTTCTAAGTGGATGTTTGACAAAAGATTAGTGTTTAATTATATACAGTTTAATTCAAGTATTTGTAAGCTTTAATGACCTTTTTTTAAAAAACACTGAACCAACTGAACCCTAAATGTGTAGATGAAAGAGAAATATAGTTTATGGTTAACTTAAATATAAAGATCCCTATATTACTTTTTTTAATGGTAAGTTTCCAAAATACCAAAGATTTAAAATCGTTATTATGACACAGCAATTAAAAGTTTGTTGTTTCTTGTGACTGTTTTCCAACTGCCTATTAAATATTTTCAGCACTTTCTTTTCTCGGTAACTCGAGAGATCCAAATTTAATCTACAGTCCAAATATGACATATTAAAATGGATTAAAAATGCTCTTAGTAAAAAAGTTAGCAGGAATGTTAGGGGGAAGAGGTACTAACAAATCTTAAAGTCCAAACAGTAATGTCAGCTAAAAAAAGTGTAATGTAAATTGGGAAAAAATTTATTTATAAGGTCATTACATAATGTGAAAGAAAAAAAATCACACATATGTAAAAATTCACAACATTCCGCTTAAAATTGGTGGATATTCATAAAAAGAGAAGACTAATATTGCCCAGTGAAACAAACAAAATATAATAGTACTGGGGAACCTCAGCATTTTGTTATCTCATTGTAACAAGTAAATAAAATATTAATAATAAAGAAATCACAGATTTTAGTTGATTATTTAACATATTTGAATAATCAGATATAAAATGAAAATCAAATAGAGAAAAAGGGATTGAATACACATTCTTTTACATGCACATGAAATGCTTATATCATAGAGAATTGTGCAAAGAACATACTATGGATGTAGTTTGATGTGCAAGCTAAATATCATGGAATTCTGAGAAGCAGTGATTAGTTAAAGTTAAAAGAGTCAAGGGAAGTCAGCCCATGAACCATGGCAGATTCTCAGGAAGGAAGTTTTGAAGACTTTTGCAAAATAATTTGAATAAGGTGGAGAAAAAAAGGATTTGTTAGGAGAGACCAATGTAAGTACATGATTCCTCTGCCAATTTAGTTATTTAAATTTTGGTTTTTTGCAAAACATAAAAGCAAGGTTTAAAATAAACCCACATTAATAATCTGCATTTCTTGATATTACTAACAAAGCCCAAAAGGAAGAGATAGAAAGAGAAATCCCATTTAAACCTACGGTAGACACTCTAAAATATCTGGGAGTCTGCATGCCAGAACAAACCCAGAGACTATATGAACACAATTACAAAACACTTTTTCCACAAATAAAGTCAGATGTAAGTAAGTGGAAAAACATCAGTTGCTCATGAATAGGCTGAGCTAACATAATAAAAATGACAATCCTACCTAAATTAATTTGCCTATTCAGTGCCATTCCAATCACATTTCCAGATAATTATTTTCTAGAACTAGAAAAAATAATATCAGAATTCATCTGAAAGAACAAAAGGTCCAGAATATCAAGGGAACTAATGAAAAGAAATGCTAGGGAAGGTGGCCTAGCCCTACCAGATCTCAAATTGTATTATAAAGCAGCAGTCATCAAAACCACTTGGGTACTGGCTAAAAAATAGAGGGGTAGTCCAGTGGAATAGATTAGGCACTCAAGACACAGTAGTCAATGAATATAGCAATCTACTGTTTGATAAACCCAAGGATCCCAGCTTCTGGGATAAGAACTCACTATTTGACAAAAATTGCTGGGAAAACTGGATAACAGTGTGGTAGAAACTGGGCATAGACCAATACCTGACACTGTACACAAGAATAAAGTCCAAAAGAATACATGATCTTGTTATAAAGACTGATACTATAAACAAATTAGGGGAGCAAGGAATAGTGTATTTGTCAGATTTATGGAGAACGGAGAACTTTTTGACTAAACAAGACATAGAGAACATCATGAAGTGCAAAATGGATAATTTTGATTACATTAAATTGAAAAGGTTTTAGACAAACAAACCCAATGCAACCAAGATTAAGAGGGAAGCAGAAAACTGGGAAAGAATTTTTACACCTAGTGTCTGTGATAAATGCCTCATTTCTGAAATATATAGAGAACTGTGTCAAATGTACAAGAATACAAGTCATTCTCCAATTGATAAATGGTCAAAGGATATGAACAGGGAGTTTTCAGAGGAAGAAATTAAAGCTATCTATAATCGTATGAAAAAATGCTCTGTCACTATTGATTAGAGAGATGCAAATCAAAACAACTCTGAGGTACCACATCACACCTATCAGATTGGCACATGACAAAACAAGAAGAAGATAAATGTTGGAGAAGATGTGGGAGAGTTGGAACACTTAATTCATTGCTGGTGGAGCTGTGAGCTGATCCAACCATTCTGGAGAGCAATTTGGAACTATGACCAAAGGGCTACAAAAATGTGCATACCCTTTGATCCAGAAATATCATTTCTAGGACTGTATACCAAAGAGATTATAAAAATGGGAAAGGGTCCCACATATACAAAAATATTTATAGCAGCTCTCTTTGTGGTGGCCAAGAACTGAAAATTGAGAGAATGCCCATCAATTTGGGAATGACTGAACAAGTTGTGATATATGAATGTAATGGAATACTATTGTGCTCTAAGAAATAATGAACAGGAAGACTTCAGAGTGGCCTGGAAGGACTTAAATGAACTGATGCTGAGTGAAAGGAGCAGAACCAGGAGAACTTTATACACATCAACAACCACAGTATGTGAGGAATTTTTCTGGTAGACTTCATAACAATGCAAAGACCTAAAAAATTCCCAATGGACTCTTGAGGCAAAATGCCTTCCACATCCAGAGAAAGAACTATGGAACTGGATTGCAGAATGAAGCAGACCATTTTCTCTTGTATTGTTTTGTTTTGTTTTATGGTTTCTCCCATTCATTTTAATTCTTCTATACAACATGACTAAGGTGAAAATGTATTTAATAGGAATGTATGTGTAGAACCCATTGCATGCTGTCTTGGGGAAGGAGTAGGGAGGGAAGAGGAAGGAAGGGGGAGAAAGGGGAAAAAATATAAGATATATGGAAGTGATTGTAGGACACCGAAAACAAAATAATTTAAAAAATATATGTATAAGCAAGTTTGGGTAAGAAGAAATGAATGAATGTAAGAGGATGGCAGTCTCCTGTAATAGTGTCAGTAATTCTGAAGAATGATCTGTCATGGAACTCTTAAGGATGTGAACAAAGTGAACTTTTTGTTCATATTTTTGTTATGTTGAGAGAAAAAGAATCATAGATGAACTAAGATCTTTGCTAGGTATGGCTGGTGTGACGATATCTAACAACAAAAACAAGAGAGCTGTTCAATTGCTTTTTTTTTCCTGAAAAAGATAATGACTTTTTTAGTGAAAAATGACGGAACAGAAATAACCAAAAAGAAGTTGATATCCAGTATAAGGAAAAAGATAGTAAGAAACCTGATTTGTTAAGTGAGCTGACTTGGCAGCTCTTTGAGTTTATGGGATAGGGAGACTGAGAAGTCTGGAGATACTAATTAGTCAGAATGTAGATTATTGTGAGAGTGATGATATCCTTCATGGAAGTTAATAAAATCTGAAAAGAAGACAGGTTGGGAGGAAAAAGATAATTCTGTTTTGGACATTTTGCATTTGAAATGTCTCCATGACAGCTAGTTTGAAATGTGTTAGCCATTTGGTAATGTGGGCCTTTGAGTTTGGTAGATACAGATGGAGGTCGTGTACACAGAGCTGATTAAATCTGTGAAAGTAAGGTCACCAAGTAGACTGCAGACTTGCAGTATATCCATAGTCATGTAGTATGTTGTAACTGATGCTCCAGCAAGAGCAGCTGTGATGGAGAAGACAAATAGGAACAGCAAATGAAAACAGTCCTGAAAAACCATAAGAGAGAAGAATATGTATGGTAAGAATACAGTCAAATGCTTCAAAGAGGTCACACTTTGAGAAAAAGTCATCACATTTGACAGTTTAGGTGATCATTGTTAACTATGGGGGAAATCCATTTTATCCTACCATTCCTGCTGGCTATCATCTTGTATTTTTCCTACCCTTCTCACCTTACCTCCTTAAGAAAATTACAGTTGATGCCTCTACTTCCTTTCCCGCCATTTCCTTTTGCATTCTGGCTTTTGATCTGATAATTTGACTGAAGCTGTTCTCTACACAATCATCTTTTAATTCACAAATCTTATGATTTTTTTTTTATCTCAGTCCTCATTCTTCTTGACCTTTTTTCAGCCTTTAATATAGTTCACCATCCTCTTATCCTGAATACTCTCCCGTCTGTAAGTTTTCATGACACTAAATCTCTCTTAATTTTCCCACTACTAGTTTGCTTACTCCTTATCAGTCTCCCTTGTTCATTCTTCTGTGATCCAATCTTAACATTTCCCACTCACCTTTTGGAAAATCTGGTGGAGACATTCTGTAAGCATTTCAAATTGAAAGTGTCCGAAACAGGACTCATTATCTTTCCTCCGAGTTTCCAAACTTCCCCTTTAATGTGTAGGGTACCACTATCTTCCCTGTCACCCAGGCTCACTCACAATTTTGTTACTATCCTTTATATCACTCACATTTACTCCATATATCCAGTTTACAGCTAAATTCTATCTTTCCTATGTTAACTATATCTCATACCTTCTCTGTACTGACACAACTATCAGCTCTTTAGCGTATGCCTAGGCAATTGCAGTAGCCTTCTGGATGGTCCCCTACCTGACATCTCTTCCCATAGTAATCCATCCTTCACATAACTGCCAACGTGGTTTTCTTAAAATGTGATATCGATGCTACTCAGTAAAATCCAGTGGCTCCTTAATGCCTCCAAGATCCAATAGAAACTTCTCTTTTGGGCTGTCAAAGCCCTTCACCAATTTGCTACTTCCTGTCTTTTCAGCCTTTCTGAACTTTGCTCGTTTGTGGCCCCCATGCTTATAGTACTCTCTCTCATATCTACTGGTTGACTTGACTACCTTCAAGACTCAACCCAAATCCCATCATTGCAGGAGGTCCTTCCCATTCTCTGTCTGCTTCCCCCCACTGCTATTACCTTTCTTGCAGGAATGAGCTTCTTTGCTCCCCCATTAGAATGTAGACAGAGACTCTATTTTTGTCTTTCTTTGTATTCCCAACACTTAACACAGTGCTTATCACAAAGCAAATGCTTAGTATGTGTTTGGTGACCGACTAGAGCAAGCAGCTTCCATTGAGTAAGAATGTGAGAAGCCAGGTTCCAAAAGTGATTGAAAAGTGAGTGAAAGAAGATGGAATTGAGGCAGTGAGGACAGGTGACTTTTGAAGATGTGTCTAAGAAAGGGAGGCAACAAATAGGACAGTTTGAGGATATTCAACTTTAATAAGGATTTTTTTAACGATGGGGAAGACTTTGTTACTTTTGTAAATACCAAGGAAGGGTTCAATAGATAGAGGGAGATTAAAGATTTGAAAGAAATAAGAATAACAATACTATGAGACCATCATCTCTACTGATGATAGCATTTTCTTTTCTACTCTGATTAGTTTGGAAAATTTTTTTTTTCTCCTTTAAACATAACAGTATTTGAAGTATAACAATTTTCGTGTCAGTATTTCCTAAATTCCTTCTAAACATTATTAAAGGGGATTGTTACATGAAACTATACACTCTTATGGATCTTAGAATTAAATGATTAATCTTCAATAACCTTTATCATTTTTCCTGTATTACTATATGTGTAGCTACATATACACATTCTTATTTTACCAGAACTGTTTTTACACATACTGTAGCCTCTAGAACATTGTACTTTTTAGCTAATGTAATTTCCGTGATGTTGAGATCTTTAATATACCATATTTTAGTCTCTGCAGAAAACCTGGAGAAGAATTTGAAACAGATGGGAAGGCAACTTCAGCAGCTTGAGAAGGATTTGGATTCCTTTCCTTCCCCTGAGGACAAGCATGACAAGTTTCTAACAAAGATGTCCATATCCTTTTGACAGTTACATAACTTAAAAGACATCAGTCAACTAGTCTGAAGACTTATTTAATGTTTCAGATTTATTTGCATGACCTGTATGCAAATTTCATCATTCTTATTTTGTAAGTTTTCACCTTTCCATTACCATAAAGTAATTGATTAAACATTCAAAACCAATACAATACAACTTTACCTTCCAAGTACAATATGCTGATTTATGTCTCATGATATCTTTACTTCCTTGGAATGGCTTGGGAAATACTCTCAGTTTTTACCCATTAATGTATCCTTTCTTTCTCTCTTGGCCTTGAATACTGATGTGAATTAAAATAACATTCAAATCACGTTTATTCAGTATGAATAGAAAAACATGGTATGATTTACTGTACTGTTGGAATATTTTAGGAATTAAAAAAAAGCCATAGGGCTTTATATGTCCTCTTGATGATATGAGTTAGGATCAAGATATTATAAATCTCTTCTTATTCTTGAGAAAATTCAAATTATATTTCTTCATAAATGCTTTTCAATTTTCAATTCTGTCAGTGGATTCCATCAAAATTTCTACTTTGACAAGCATTTTTAATCCCCCAAGTGGGACTTCTAAAAATCCAATTGAACAAAATTAAAAAAAACTTCATTGTATAGGCTTACATTCTTTCTCTGTGTTGAAGAGCTCTTTCCAGTTAAGTTTTTCTTTGTTATCACGTACTATGTATATTAATATGGTAAAGTGGTAAAGTATTAAACTAATTCGGAAACTAATATCGGGTTACTTTGTAAGGAGTGCTGTGAAAATGTACTGATATATTACCTTTTATGCTATAATAGGGTATTATTTCTTTATAATATTAAAATTCCATATGTACTTCTGAATTCCTTATGAAAGTGTTCTTTAGAAATTGAACTTTTATAAACAGATATTTTTATACCTTTTTTTAAACTGAAGCAGTTGAAAAGAAATGCATAATTTTTCTCCTCAGCTCTCTACCCACAACTTCCAACGAGTTATAAAATCAGAATGTGGTTAGTCATTTTAATTGTGAATAAGTTTTGTTTCATCTTCTTCACCAGCCCTTTCCCACAATATTATAGAAATGTATTCCAAAAATACTAAAATCTATTGAATATATTTTTTTCAACAGCATCTTCTCTGCTCTAGGTTCATGAGATAGGGTTACCTTACTATGACAAAATTGTAAGCATGTTGTCACAATAGTTTGTTTTTTGACTAAAGATATCAAAGTTCTACATTTTAAAAATTTACAAAATTCTGCAAAAGATATTTTTATATTGCATATTGATGTTTCATAAGTTATACATTCTTTATGCTGTTTTCACTTTATTTGGTATTAGGGCAAGGTTACAGACATGCCAGCACAATGTCATTAATGATTTTCATTTGAATTGTATTATCGTGCTTAAATATTCATCTAAAACATTTAGCTATTATTTTAATCATTAACTACAGCCATCTGAAGTAGTTATATTCACCTGTTATTTCTCCCTGTGGGCAGGCAGCAATTTACAAACGGTAGACTTGCATGTGGCTTTTCGTAATGCTCTGTGAGTGCATTAATTAAAAAGCCCCAATTTCAGGAAAACAGAAGCTGTAATAAATTGCTTAGCAGAGGAAGTTTGATGTAAAGGTTAGTGAAGCCTACTTGGCATAATGAAGTCTGAGCCTATCCATACTTATATTAATATGACGTGGGAAGCTTTGAATGATGTTAACGTCTTGAAAGGCATGAAACTCATACAAAGCAACCAGCATGCAATCAGAACGGGAAGGATAATGCTTTGTTGGAAACAATTTTTAATTCTGTGTATAATTATACTTCATGGACAAGCAAGCGACTACATCCTGTTGCTAAATATCCCAACCTAGAAGCCTCTAATGAACTGATTAGCATTCTTGTATCTTTTGGAAGTCAGATATGTGAGCAGTTGGTGCACTTTCATATTGACAAAGCTTATAATCATAAATATTCTTTGCAGACTTTAGATTGCTCTAGTTTGCTGTTCATCTTTGTTAGGCAAACTAGTCTAAAAGCAATTAAATCTGTATTTACAGAAAAGCCTTGTTTACTTTTGGAATGGCAAAAAAGTGAGACTTAGAATATTAAATGCATTTGTGTAGATCATACCAGAATGGCAAATTGCATGATTTTCTTAGATCTTGTAAATGAAGGAATTAGGGGGGCATAAAAAATACATTAAATAAACATATTTAGTCAAAGTTTCGATAGTTAACTCTCATACTTTCTGTTAGTGTTTAAGTTTGGGTATTTTGTTAAGTATAGTATATGCCAAATATGTGATTAGAGAAAGAATGTGTTGATAGAATTATCAAGGTAATAGTTTATATCATTATTGTGGTAAGATTACAACAGTTTCTTGAATTTGTATGTAGTTTTAATTGATTTTTTTCTAGAGAACTAATAAAGATCCCACTTAGAAATCATATTTTGGAGAAATAATTTAAAATTTTGACATGAAGATATTTTCCACTTTGGAATTTAGTTTTTGTATAAAATTTCTTTAGTTATTATTTTTAACTTTCTAGCATCATATTTGTTTTACAGTACTTTCCCTCCCCCCAAAGGAACTATTAATTTAACTCCCTTCTCTCTCACCCCTCACCCCCCAAAATCTCTAGACTCTGATCTGGAATTGTTGCATTATATCAGCTTAGAGAGTTTTTTTTTTTATCATATGTTGTATTCTATAATGATATTTGTATAACTGTGTCATGTTAATCTTATTAAGAGATATGATCAAAACAATTTGCCATTAAATATTTGTGGGCAAAACTCTAGTATGTGAGAAGTATTTGGCATTTGTGTCCATCTTCTTTGTAAGGCATACAGTAGTTTCACAAAATTATTTTGTATTAGAAAGTAGAGAAGGGAGAAATGCTCCTATATTTGCCAGTCATAAAAAAAAATCCTACACCATTTCTACAATGTCCATATTTTGACATCTAAGCCATATTTTCTGTCCCTGGTTTGAACTTTCCATTTATTTTCTTCGCCAAAACCTTGAAGAGTTTTACATTGCAGTTGAAATTTTTCTTTTCCTTAATAGTAACGCTACACTTTCCATGTCAAAAAAAAAGGTAGTAGTTCTTTTTGACTGTTTCCATTCCTTGACTAGAACCAAAGGCCTAGTTTTGTGTCTAGCTTAATAGATATAGAAGGAATGAATGAAATAGATATAGAAGTTTGATAGATATAGAAGGTGCTATGGTTTTATTGACATACAAATGTCTCTCTACCATTGTAGGTGCACATCTCAGCAACATAAAGCATTAGAGAACTGCCTAAAATACTTTAAGGTTAAGTGACTTGGCCAATGTCATAAAGTTAGTTTGTATCAGAGGTGGTACTTGAACTCAAGCCCTCCTGGCCTTAACTTGGTTGTGAATCCAACTTAATAGCTATGATTGAAGTGCTTATTATCTTTATGTCTCAAGCTCTTCCCCATCACTGAAATGAAGTTAATTATAATAATAGTACCTTCTTCAGAAAAGGAAAAAATGGCTCATATTCTGGAACTAATATCTTATATGTAGCTATTTTTTAGCAGATAAATGATAATGAGATAACAGTGTGATATAGTGGAAAGTGATCCTTCAAAACCAGAGTCTTAAGGTTCTTCTGACATATCTGGCTATGTGAACCTTCTCATATTCTGAATGCTTCAAGTTACAGAGAATGTCCAGACCTCTACATTTAGAGGGAAGGCTTACATTGGGGAGTTTCTTTTGCCAGTAAAATCATGGCGCCATCCTTTATCCTCATACAAATGATACGCTTTTGTTCTAAGGTAGAAGAAAGTACATAAAAATACCAGTTCCTTTTTTTAAGAGGTGTAGAATGACGAGGCATTCATGTCCATGGCTGGTGGATTTTATTGTTGTTTCCTGCAGCTCTTTTTCTGTAGAGAGGCATGCTGGAGAGGTGGTGTGGGGGAAGGTTATTTGATGATGATGATAAATGCCTCCTGAAAAATAGCGTCACTGAAATTTTAATTGTACAGCCAAAACCAAAAAGATATAGAAGGATACACAGAATACTTTTGTTTTACTACTTTATTTCATTCATACCTTTATGTGTGTATATGTATATGTGTGTATATGTGTGTATACATGCATATATAGTTGGAAAACTATTTGTAGATGTGTTCAGTTTTTCGTACAGTTCCCTTTCCTGTACTTTATGTAATGAATGTATGTGTTTGTTGATAATTAAATTCCACTAAAAATGTTTAAGTATTTAAGAAATAGTCTAAGAAAGGAAAAAAAGCCTAATTGAATTAACGTTTAATAAACATTCCAAAAGGTGGCATTCTGTGTACTGGAGATACTAATATGAAAAAAAAGATAAACTTTCTTGCGTGATGAGAAGGTGTAACCCCTACTCTCAAAGACTTTACAGAGCAGTAGCACAGTAGAGTCTTAATTATATGAGAAATTAATCAATACAAGACATTGATTCAGAGAATGTTACTAATCCAAATTAATACTATAGAGAATGAGTGGTATGAGTTCAAGGTAGGGAGTGATCACTGTGAACTCCTCCTTCATGATAAAAGAGAGGATTTGTAAAATTAAGTAAGGTACCAAGTAGGAGATTATGAGTTTAATTTAACCACGGTGAACTTTAAATGATGAAACAACATTCAAGTAGAAATATTCTGAAAGCATTTGGATGTGTGAGATGGACGATTTGGGACTAAAGAGGTGAACTGCTCTCTAAATTGAGTAAGCATTATTTACTTTAGAATAAAAAAAAAACTATAGGTTCCTGTCAAATCCCCTTAATATATTTAAAATTTGGTTCAATTTACACAATTTTTATTTTTGCACAACTGATAAGGTATACTGTTATTTTGTGGAACAAAAAGGTAAGATATGTGTCTTAACTTACTTTTAAAAAGAAAAGAATATCAATAATGACTACTGATTTCTTATTTAGTAAGAAATAAACTATTACAATAAATAATAAATTTGTATTGCTTACCTAAAATTAATTTGAAGTATTTTTTCTGATGGAATTTCTTATAATAAGAGAAAAGGAGCATTGGTAAGTTGAAGGAACCAACTGGTTGAACTACATTTTGGTATATAGTGTGAAAAATCTAGTTACAGTTCAAAAGATTTGTCTCATCACAATAATGCCATTTATGAAACTAGATGCCAATCTTAGTTTCAAAATAATGTCAGCTAGAACCAGGCAGTTCTTCTAGCCCATTTCTTGTTCTAATAGTCTTCACAGATCATCAACTAGAGGAAAAGGAAAATTTAGTTTTGGCTGCAAATTTGTGAATTAAACCATGTATTTTAGCTTCATTAATTATAAAGTCAATACATTACATTGAGGTTGCTGACTGCCTAAATGTACACTGTTGAATTTTGAGGCCACAACTTCTAAGTATTTTTTGAACACTCTATAGGTTCAGAATTTTTTAATAACTCCTCTTTCCCCTTTTAGACAGTTTTGCATCAAGGTCATGGTTTTAAATAAAGTTCAATACTATAGCTCCTTGAGACATCTGGTATGCTATTATTCTGACTGGTCCGTTTTTTGGCTTATGTTTTTTCATAATGAAATGAGAATGAAAGAAATGGTGTTTCCCTGTAAAAACATTCTCACAAGATCTTCAGTAGTTCAATTTGGGGATAATTAATTTTTTTGTTCCACACTCTAAACTCGTGCTTAATTTCGTTGTCCTTAGTGTATTTGTAGGTAATCAAATATCTATTGTTATATAGCACTTTAAAAACATTATATCCCAATATGCCATTGTCTTATTTTTAATTGATTAGGTCAGATTTTTTAAAAAAAATCAGTAAGTTTAAAACAAATGTTCAGTTTCCCAAATGCCTTTAAAATAAGAAACAACAAAAAAAGGGATCAACAGACTGAAAATATTTACCTTTTTTGACATTTGGCATTAGAATCCCATATCAAAATGGATTAGCAATTCACTTTGTCTCAAAAAATTTTCCATTTGTTCACAGTGGTTCTCAATACTGTATGACTGTCATATTCATATTAAATTGGTTTTCTAAAACTTAATCTACTTTTGCTTTTTTTGTCAGAAATGTGTGAAAGAAGTAAAGTTGCCTGTTATAAACATCAAGAAATAGATACTTGTCTGTTTTCTTTAAAAGCTATTTAAGCCATGATAGGACTTGTGTATTTCTAGAGAAGGAGGGATTTAATACATGCATTTGACTCCTTAATGTGATGAGATTTTTTTCTCTTTTAAAATTAGATATTAAGACAAATAGTTATTGTATCCAAGGTATTTAAAGTTGTTAATTCTTTACCTAGCCTTAAGTTTCTCCTGAAATGACACAGTACATGAAATGAGGCAAATCAATTAAATTAAAAATTGCATTTTTATTTATATATGTTAAAGAATTTTTAAAGAACAGGAAATGGCTGTATCATGTAGTTTTCAATTATACATCTAATTATCTATAGGTACTTCATAAATTTTGAATGTTTCCTTTGTGAATATTCACAATAAAATGTATTATGGCACTGTAGAAATTATCAGTATGAATTCTAACATATGTCTTGAGGAGTTAAACCTTCAGCAGTTATTGTTGGAGAGTTTTATGTTAAATGGAAGTCTAGTGTTTAGTGTTCAAGCAACATGTTTTCTCTGGTATTTTTGACAAGATATTCATGTTATAATGTTTCAATACAGTCTTTCAGAGGTATTTCTCATACTTATCTGATGTTTCAAACATTAACTTATTGAAAGCCAGTTCCATGGCCTGCCTCTTCCACCAATTATTCTAACCCACACTAATCATCCCATTCATTAAAAAAGAATCTATTTCCATAACACTTCATTTGTCTTTTCTTACCTTGTGTTCTGTTTTAGCTTTATGTAGCTTACCTAGATTGTCATCTCCTTCGGAATTGGTACTTTGTCTTAGTTATCTCCCACAGCATCAACTATATAGTTAATACTAAGCAGTACTTTGATTCAAAGAACAATTCATCAGATACTGAGATTTGTTAATGGTGCCTGAAGCATTCTAGCCCAGCACTACTCTTCTTCCCTGTCCTCACTCCCATGCCTCTATACCTCCCACCCCCCCTTCTACTCCAACCTCAAGACTTAAAGAAAATGGTTTTGAACAAGATGTATATAGAACTTACCACAGACAAAGCTAGTTGTGTTGGATGATTGGATCATATTAGCCCTACAGTTCTTGCTGTTTGCAGGCACAATTCTATTGAGGTTGAGGACATGCAAAAGTAGTCTTATTTATTAATTTAACTTCACAAGCATGTTTCTTAGATGCTTAAGATGTCAAATCTGAAACTGTTCTTTTATTATAACAGAACATGACTTTAAATCTAGTAGCTGAAAAATCAAAATAGATTAACTGAAATTAAATCAGGTCAGCAGATCTCCAAATGGGGAAGGAGTTCTACCTTATGAAATAAGACTTCTTTTCCCCCAAGTCTAAACTTTTTTCTTGTTTCATCAGGAAGCTGCCATTTCGTGACTTTTTTTTTTTTTTTTACAGTCTCTATCTCTTACATTGTCCATATAGGTGACCCTTGCTACGACTATATTCATGACTGGTGAGAATATACCTCAGTCTTTTGATCAGAGCTGTGAAATATTATTTCTTTTATTTATACTCAACTCAGTAACTCTTTGATTAAAGACATCTACGTTGTACTTTATATACATATACTTTGTAACCATGAACTTTTTAACTTTCACATGTAAAATATGTTTTGTACAGCAGATGAGCGATAAATAACCACTATGCTTTAACATAGCATAAGATGGACTTATAATTAAATCCATATGATGTAATGATCTTTCAAGTAAGGCAGTTCTTAAGATTTTTTTCTTCTGTTTTCAAATCTGTTATTTTATTAAATTAATTTTTTTAATAAAAAATCTATTTTCTCTCTCCAAATAAGATTTTATTTTTTTTAAAAAAGGAAATCAGAATCCTTGTAACAAAGTAAAAAAATTATTGTTCATTTGTTTGTCTAGCTATCCCTACACCTCAGGTCTATCACCTGTCTCTCAGGAGATATACAGCATATGCTTCTTCATTGGTCTTCTGGAATTCTGGTTATTCATTGCATTGATCAGTTTTTAAATCCAAATTTTTGTCTTTACAATATTGTTTTTGTTTAAATTTCCATTTCTGCTTGCTTCATTCTGTATCAGTTCATACAACTCTTCCCAGTGTTCTCTGCAATCATCCCTTTCATAATTTCTTATAACATTTCTCATGCCATTGTCTTTATATCTTAATTTGTTCAACCATTCTCTAGTTGAGGGACTGTCTCCTTAGTTTTCAGTTATTAGCCACCATTAAAAAAAAAAGTGACCCTCAGTATTTTGTTATGATTGATCTCTTTTCATATTTCTTTGCGGTATAAGCCTAGTAGTAGTATTGTTGGTCTGCAATTTAATAACTGTGCATATTTCTAAATTGATTTCCAGAATGGCTGAACCAATTAATAGTTCTACCAACAGCACATTAATGTTCTTATTTTTGTTTTTGTTTCCCTTTTTGTTAACATTCGGATTTAATGAGTGTATTTTTGCAGGATTGTCTCTCTTCCTAATTTATCTTTTTGAATGATTTGATTTGGAACATTGTTTCATGTGGATAATGATAGTTTAGATTTCTTCCTTAGAGAATTGCCTATTCACGTCTTTTGACAATTTATGAATTGGGGATTGCCTCTTACTGTTACAAATTTGAATCGGTTCTCTGTACATGGTGTCCTAAAGGTCTTCCTGCAGTTTTAAGCTTTAATTGCCTTAATATGCTTAAAATTGCTAATTTGCTTATAATATCTTTCTTTACATCTAAGAAATGTATCCATTTGGAACTTATCATAGTATATGGTGTAAGATTCTGGTCTTATCCCTAGCTTCTTACAGATTATTTTTGTGTTTTTGCATTAATTTTTGTTAAATAATGAGTCCTTACCTCAACAGCTGACATCTTTGGGTTTATCAAGCACTTTATCAGTATGGTTCTTTTCTTCTCCTTGTTGTGTATTTTTTTTTTTTTTGGAATTTTTTGCTGATTTAAATAACTTCAGAGTTATGTTCATGGTAAAGTAAATCTACTTTGATCTTTTAAAATAATTATTTCTTGTAAAATAATGTTTCTTTGATTTATTCAGTTTTCTATTGATGCTCTCTAATTTTTAAGTAGTACCAAATCATTTTGATTATTGCATTCAATGACTCATCCACTTGACTTGCTTCTACCTGAGTATGTTGGGAATAATTTGGAGCTCAATATTTTTCTTGGCTTGTTTCTAGAGAAGTTACTTGGGAAATGAACTATTTTCCTTCATATTCTTCCTTTCAAGAACGGGGAGATAGAAAAGGATCAGCCTTCATAAGCTACATAATATTCCATATGTTTTCATTTAAATAACAAAACGCATTAAATTTTGAGACTCTGTTTCTAGTCCCACATTTCTTCCCTTAATTCCTCCTCAAATCCATTGGCAGTCAGAATATGTAGCTTTCTTGCCTTGGTGTCCCAACTAGCAAATTATTTTTTGTTATTCCAATAATTTAAGCTCCTTTATCTTCATTTTCTTCATCTTTAAAGTAGAGATGATAAAGTTTTCTTTCAGTGTTATCGCAGTCAAATGAGATATGACCTAAAATTGACCTGCAAAGTTAAAAGTATAGGTTATTTTTTGCATAAAGTTTACATATATTTATAAAGAAAAAGGGAAAGAAATTTGGACTTTTAAAATTCTCATCTCAAAACTGTTGAATCAGTTTAGATTTCATCAAACCAGAATTTATGTAAATAATTTTAAAATTACACTGACAATCATTTTACTGTCTTTTGAAAGTGGTTAATAATAGAGATGATAGGTTAATGTTGTAAGGGCAGTAAATTATTGAAAAAGAGATGTGTTTATTAGACCACTAATTTTCTATATCCCTACTACCTTAACTGTAGCATACAGTTTTGTGATCTCTGCAAAAGAACAATTCCAAAAAATTTCAAGAATGCATGAAAACATGGAAAAACTGTACCAGAGCATAATGGACTACTACGCTATTGACATGAAGAAGGTGTCTGTGGAGGAAGTTTTTACTGATTTAAATAACTTCAGAGTTATGTTCATGGTAAAGTAAATCTACTTTGATCTTTTAAAATAATGATTTCTTTCTTGTAACATCTTAATACTTCTTTGATTTATTCAGTTGCTTCATCCGTAGTTTTGTATTCTGTCTAGCGGTAAGAACTTAGTTTTTTAATTTCTAGATTCTAAATCTGTGTACAATGTATATCTATTATATCCTTGTACTTTTGTCTCCCATGTTAAACTGTTATCAGAAGTTTTGATTGAAAATAAGTTGAAACCTGAAATTCTTTATACATGTTCATAAAGGACTCCTCCTGACTGATTACAGAGCACTTTTGTAACAAAATTTCATCTATGAGTTTATTTCTTTATACTCAAGATAAGTTTGTATTTTTGAGGTATATTTTACTAAACTAAGTATAGCTCTTATGAATCCTCCTCCCTATTTTTTTCTTAATGCTTTTTACAACAAGCTACCTGGGATTCACCTTGAAATAGATTTTAAATGCCTAGGGTTTCCTTTGGCTTTTTAGAGAGGGAGGTCTCTCTTTGATGTAGAATACTTTCATTTAAGGATTACAAAAGATCTTCTGAAAAGCGTTAGCTGATAAGATGCAAAACCAACATATTAAAATGAGAGTATTTTTGACTCCTTAGGGATGCAGGTAAAAGTGTTCCACAACTAAAAGAAAGTTTTATTATTTTTAATAATGAATTATCTTTTTCTTTTAAGGAATGTTTGGGAGAAGGAAGAAGACTTTAGTTGGAAAATAAACTGCACGTTACAAATTTAGTGGAATCTGTATAGAGATAGCTTTATCTTGTGGTGAATATTTTGACTCAGGCTACTTGACACTCAAGTTTATATGGATTGCAGTTGAAGAGACTCTTATCTGACCCTTGAAATAATAACATATCTAAACTAGCAAATGAATAAAACTACTGAAAAACAAAGACAAGTTGCCCTCAAGACACCAATTTTGCAGGATATCTTTCTCTGCAACTTCGAAGTAACTGTCTAAATTGATGTTAGAGTTTTGTTGCCAGATACATCACTTGAAGGAAATGACCCAATAGATGGGAATTGCAAACTTGGTGTATTGTGGAGAAACTGTTGACTTTATGAAAAATGTTTTTTGACATGTTCTTGTTATATTGAAATTGTTTTCACAGAGAATTGTAGAAAATTACAGAAAATCTCATATTCATGCTTGGCCTTCTTAAAATTTACTGAAAACTAGCAATTTAATTTAGAATGTTAGAATCATGACTAAATGATTTGTACATTTAGCATTTATGTTTGTACTTGGAATCTTAAGACATATTTTTAGATGAATAAACAGGCCCAGAGAAGTTAATCAACAAGTATTTATTAAGCTCCTACTATGTGCTACACATTATGCTAAGTGCTAGGGATGTTGATATAGTAAATGAAACATTCAACTTATATTCTAACAGGAGAGACAACAAGAGTGTATGTAATATTGAGATAGATACGTGTATGTATACATTCACACATGTATATGCACGTGTATGTGTCTATAAATATATAGAGATGTATTCAATAAATATAAAATAATATATAAAAAGTAATTTCATATAATACTTAAGAGAAAGGATACTAACAGTTAAAGAGATCTGGAAAAGTTTCACATAGAATGCAGTGTTTGTACTGCATCTTGAAAGCAGGGGGATTCTTTGAAGCAGAAGTTAGGAATGTGTACATTGCTGGTTTGGATAATGGCCAGTGAGGTATAGAGATGAGAGATGCACTGCTCTGATTGATGAATAGAAAGTAGTTCACCCTTTTGACTAGATGGAACAGTAGAAGGCTGGGAGTAATATACTCTAAGGCTGGAAAGATAAGTTGAGGCAAAGTTCTAAATAGTTTTGAAACCTAGTAGTTTACACTTGATATTAGAGGCAGTAAGAGCTATTGGAGTTGATTAAGTAGTGGTGAGACATGGTTAGACCTGGACATAAGGAAAATAATTTTTTTTAAATTAATTGATTTATTTTTGGTTTTCAACATTCATTTCCACAAGATTTTGAGTTCCAAATTTTCTCTCCCTACCTCCACCCCAAAATACCATGCATTCTGATTACCCCTTTCCCCACTCTTCCTTTCCTGCTATTATACCACTCCCTTCCCTTATCCCCATCTTCTCTTTTTTTCTTATAGGGCAAGATAGACTTCTATAACCCATTACCTGTATTTCTGATTTCCCAGTTGCATGCAAAAACAATTTTCAACATTTGTTCCTAAAACTTTGAGTTCCAACTTCTTTCCCTTCCTCCCTCCCCAACCATCCCCTCTGGGAAGGCAAGCCATTCAGTATAGGCTATGCATGTGTAGTTATGCAAAAGACTTTCATAATAGTCATGTTGTGAAAGACTAATTATATTTCCCTCCATTCTATCCTGCCCCCCATTTATTCTATTCTCTCTTTTGACCTTATCCCTCCCCAAAAGTGTTTACTTCTAATTACTCCCTCATCCCATTTGCCCTCCCTTCTATCATCCCCCCCAAACCCCACTTATTCCCTTCTCCCCTCCTTTCCCTCAGTGTAAGATAGATTTTCATACCAAATTGAGTGTGCATGTTATTTCCTTCTTAAGCCAAATGTGATAAGAGTAAGCTTCACTTTTTTCCCCTCTCACCTCCCTGCTTTTCCCCTCCATTGAAAAAGCTTTTTCTTGCCTCTTTCATGAGAGATAATTTGCCTCATTCCACTTCTTCCTTTCTTCTCCCAATATATTCCTCTCTCACCTCTTAATTTTATTTTTCTAGATATCATCCCTGTCTATTCAACTCACCCTGTGCCTTCTCTCTCTCTCTCTCTCTCTCTCTCTCTCTCTCCATATATATATATATATATATATGTATACACACATACATATATATATACATATATACACATACATACATGTATATATATATATGTATACACACATACATATATATATACATATATACACATACATACATGTATATATATGTATATATGTATAAAATCCCTCCAACTACCCAAATACTGAGAAAAGTTTCAAGAGTTACAAATGTTATCTTTCCATATAGGAATGTAAACAGTTCAACTTTAGTAAGGCCCTTACAATTTCTCTTTCCTGTTTACCTTTCCATGCTTCTTTTGATTCTTGTGTTTGAAAGTCTGCTCTGGTCTTTTCATCAAGAATGCTTGAAAGTTCTGTATTTCATTGAATGAGCATTTTTTCCCTTGAAATATTATATTCAGTTTTTCTGAATAGGTGATTCTTGGTTTTAATTCTAGTTCCTTTGACTTTTGGAATATCATATTCCAAGCCCTTTGATCCCTTAATGTAGAAGCTGCTAGATCTTATGTTATCCTGATTGTATTTGTACAATACTCGAATTGTTTCTTTCTGGCTGCTTACAGTATTTTCTCCTTTTCCTGTGAATTCTGGAATTTGGCTACAACATTCTTAGGAGTTTTTCTTTTCAGATCTCTTTCAGGAGGTGATTGGTGGATTCTTTCAATATTTATTTTACCCTCTGGTTCTAGAATATCAGGACAGTTTTCCTTGATAATTTTATGAAAAATGATATCTAGGCCCTTTTTTTGATCATGGCTTTCATGTAGTCCCATAATTTTTAAATTGTCTCTCCTGGATCTGTTTTTCAGGTCAGTTGTTTTTCCAATGAGGTATTTCACAGTATCTTCTATTTTTTCATTCTTTTGGTTTTGTTTTGTAATTTCTTGGTTTCTCATAAAGTCATTAGCTTCCAACTGCTCCATTCTAATTTTGAAAGAACTATTTTCTTCAGTGAGCTTTTGAACCTCTTTTTCCATTTGGCTAATTCTGCTTTTTAAAGCATTCTTCTCCTCATTGGCTTTTTGGACCTCTTTCGCCATTTGGGTTAGTCTATTTTTCAAGGTGTTATTTTCTCCAGAATTTTTTTGGATCTCCTTTAGCAAGCTGTTGACTTGCTTTTCATGGTTTTCTTGCATTGCTTTCATTTCTCTTCCCAATGTTTCCTCTACCTCTTTTACTTGATTTTCAAAATCCATTTTGAGCTCTTCCATGGCTTGAGACCATTGCATATTTTTTTTGGAGGTTTTGAACATAGAGGCCTTAACTGTTATGTCTTCCTCTGATGGTATGCTTTATTCTTCCTCATCCAAAAGGATGGAAGGAAATACCTGTTCATGAAGAAAGTTGCCTTCTATATATAGTCTTATTTTTTTCCCTTTTTTGGGCATTTTCCGAGCCAGTTACCTTTTGAGTCCTTTGCCAAGTAGAGGGTATACTCTGGGGACCTGTAAGTTTTCAGTTCCTCCAAAGTGGCACATCATACATACGTATACATACATGTGTATACATATATATATATACACACATATATGTATATATATGTATATATGTATGTATGTATATTGACCCTCCCTACCCATAAACAGTTAATTTTTCTTCAGTTATTTAAATCTGATTTCATTTGTATAAATTTTTAAAATAATTTTGTTTATATAGTTCCTGGGTTTATTTTGGGGAAAAAAATAAATCTGTATTTAAAAGAAATAGCAAGTGATACACAGTAGGTGTGTACAAGTGTAACAGTAAGCACCCCAACATGGCAGGGCTGGGGGGTGGGGGAGGGCTGCTATCACAGGTTCTTAGATCTGCATTCATAAATGGAAAGGCAGCTTTTGAGGGGTTAACAATCAGTTTAATGAAGCACATGTATCATTCAGTTAGTTGGGGGGGGTGAAGGTCAACACTCTGACCTTCAGAGAAAATACAGAGAAATCAAAGATCAATAGACATGACTCCCTCTGTCTGACCATAATCAATACATGGATTGCAGTTCAACAGGCAGGTCCAGTTGTCTGACCAAGGTTACCAGATAGGGAAGCACTAACATCTGGGTTTTCCAAGCAAGGGGGAGAGAGAGGAGAGTTCTTAGCGGCTTCCCAGATTCATCCTCTGGCCAAACAAACACTTTCAGTCAGTAAGCCCCAAAGTAAAACCTTACCCTGAGAGTATTCATACACTTTCAGAGCCAAAGGGCATGACCCTCTGACCGAGTGCCTCTGTAGAAAAAAAGAAATGGTATTTCGAACCCTCCTACAAAACCACTCCCCTAATCAAGCTTCCATCGGTGGGCAGGCCCATCTATGTTGTGCAGATCTTTAATCACATTGTTATTCAGTCAGAGTCATTTTTAGTAAAACAGAAACAGCAAAATATTCTAGTTTGCTTGACCTTACAGCAAGCATATTTTTTTTTTATCTTATGGCATTGGTATCTCATAAGTTAAGAATAAAATAAAATTTTTAATAGTGAACAAAGATTGGAGGTTAAAGGGAGTGATTTGAAGGCAGTCTTTGGGAGAAGGTAAAGAAAGGAATCAAGCTTACCACTAACTATAGGTGTTACTTTGCCATGGAGATAGTTCACCTTTTCATCAAAATTTGGACTATAAGAGAGGAGAG
Organism: Notamacropus eugenii; assembly: GCF_028372415.1. Lineage (NCBI taxonomy): Eukaryota > Metazoa > Chordata > Mammalia > Diprotodontia > Macropodidae > Notamacropus > Notamacropus eugenii. The sequence continues at coordinate 281,936,824 of NC_092877.1, forward strand.
GTAATGACTAGAAGTTTTGAGATGTGTAGCAGAGGTGTCAAACACCTGTCCCATATACCCCTGAGTCTGGCTGGAAAAGGTGTAGGAAGCACACTCCCCAAGCCCTGCCTTGAAGGAATTCAGAAATTCTAGAGGACCTTGAAAAGGGAGACCTTTCAAGGAAGGTGTATAGTCTGCACTAAAGGCATAGATATAGGAAATAGAGTGTCGCATACTGGGGACCACAAATAGGCATTTTTTCTGGGATACTGAGTAATATAAAATACATGTGAAAAAAAGTGATTAGATTCAAATTGTGGAGATTTTTAAATGCTAAACAGTGGAGTCAAGCCTGTGCTTTAAGGACTATCAGTTTAGCAGTTATATGTAAGACTGGTTGGAGAATGGGAAGATTAGCCTCAGAAAGCTCAATCAAAAGGCTATTGCAATAGTCTAGAGGAGATGATAAGGCCCTGAATTAGGGAAATAACTCTATTGATAGAGAGGGGAGAGGTGTTTGAAAGGTAGAAGCATCAAGACTTGGCAACTGGCAAAATGAAAGAGTGTTGTATACAAAACACAAAGACTTGGGTTAGAGTCTTAGCTCCAATAATTACACAGCTAATGCCTGATATGTCGTTTGTTTGAAAATATACTGGAACTTGGAATTTGTGTTAATTTATATTGGGCATGGAATAAGGATAACTTAAAGATCTAGAACTTTTATTTGCTCTAGAATAATCCCAAACAGTTCTTCAGTCCAAGAGAGAAGACAAAGGGATTTTCTTTGAAAGAAGATTGCTTCAAATTTTAATATTTTAATGAGTGTGCTAGCATATTTTGCTCCTATACTCCAGTTTTAGTAAAATTTGCTATAAAGTATATACATTTTAGAGCAAAAGGAGATTAGTCTTTCAGACTGTATAACATTCTTAGCATAAGATTATATTCAATGTTCCTATGGATTATAGAGATCAGATAATAAGCATTTTTTAACCTCCTACTTTGTCAGTCAATCAATGGTATTAAGCACCCATTATATGCTGCCATTATGCTAAGTTCTGGGGATACTGGCAAAAGATAATCTCTGCCCTCAAAGAGTTCACAACATTGTAGAAGAGTCAATAGGCAAGCAAATATGTACAAACAAGCTATGTATGGGATAAACCAGAAGTAATTAAAAGCAGGAAGGCATTAGAATTGGATGATTAAGAGAGGCTTTTTGTAGAAGGTGGGATTTTTTATTTGTTTATTTATTTTAAATTGAGACTTGAAGGAAGCTTGGAAACCAGAAAGTAGAGGTAAAGAAGAATATTCCAGGATTGTGGGACAGCCTTAGAAAATAATTGGAGCCAGGAAATAGTGTTTATGGAATTGACTGGAGTCAGTATGGAGGCCACTGGCAAGGTATAAGAAGAGTGGAAAGAACAATGGAAATGTAGCAATTAGGGTATATGTGTGTGTGTGTTGTGTGTGTTGTGTGTGTGTATAGGGGGAAGCTGAAGGTAGAACGAGATTATGTAGTGTTTTAAATGTCAGACGATTTTGTATATGATCCTGGGGACAATAGGAAACGGCTGGAGTTTATTGAATAGGAGGGCGACATGGTCAGACCTATGCATTAGGAACATCACTTTGGCAACTGAATCAAGGACAGATTGGAGTGGGGAGAGGCATGTAGCAGGCAGACCCACCCACAGGCTGTTGCAATGATCCAGATGTGAGCTGATGATGGTCTATGCCAGACCAGTAGCGGTTTCTTTCAGAGGAGAAAAAGGGTCATATGGAGCATATGTTGTAGAGGTAAAAATTGACTGGCCTTGACAGCACTGGATATAGGAGGTGAGAGATAGTGAGAAATCAAGGATTGTTGACCTGAAAACTTTGTTAAGAAAAGGCAACATGGCTAAATGCATACATTTTATGATTTAATTAATTAATTGATCAATTCCCTATAAAGAAAACAGTTACATAGCGCTATGGAGTCAGAGGTGACTCTGACTACCTAGTACAGAAATCATCTGTCTTAAGTACTGTTGGGGTTGGAAGCTCAATTCCGTGTGGACAGTCTCGGGCGGGTAAAGGTGGGAACTTCTAAATCTTAGAGCTCTCACGAGACCCCCCCAGGAAACGGCTGGGAATCGAGGTGAACCGAGCTATCTCGTGTATTTCCGCCTCTTCCCGTGAGAAACGTGATGGGAGAGAGCTCTCCCCGCCCTCGAGATTGTCCCGGATCTGGGCACACTATTGTTATCTAACAGCACGGTATTTAGATGCAAACTATGCGACTGGAGAGTTAAGTAGGATCAGGGAAGCCTGAAAGCTCTCTTAGCACGTGAGGAGCCAAAGAGGACACAAGGCTCCGCTTTTCCTCTTCTCCTTCTCTCCCCTCCTCCTCTCTCCCCGCTTGTACTTCTACTTCCAATCTCTTATTGTAAGATCTTTGCCTCCTTGGGAGATTTTTCTCTTTCCCTCCTAAGGAAGAATCCCCTGCACTTGTAACCGAGACCCTGAAATAAAGCTCAACCCTTGTTCGACTCTGGAATGTCCTTTCTCTCATATGCGCACCCGGCGTGGCCAGCCGAAGACCTCGGGAGGTGAGGTAAGAAGACTCGGGTAGCCCTCAGGCCTCTAGGCCTGGCAAAGTACATTTTGCCATGAGAAAGAAACTCTCCTAATTAAGCAAATCATAAATTCAATAAGACAGGACAATTAACAAAGCAATGTTAGTCAGGCCTTGGGATTTCAGGCTGGGTAAGCATATGTCTCGGTGATAAGGAAAGAAACCCCACCACTAGTAAGTGGCAGGCTTCCTCCCCTAAACAGATAATTGACATAGGAAAGGGTAAACAATGTTCAATAGAAATTATGACCTAAGATGTCTATATTTTCTTTACCATTAATATGCTATGACATAGTACATGTCTGTAGATAATAAGATTCAAAGGAAAGTCTCATTATTCAAGATATAGTGTCTGAGGTTAAAGGTCTCCTTAAGGAGTGTAGAGTCGGCCTTGGCTGGCTTTTGCTGACATAGGAAGAGGCACTCTCTGAGTTTACTTCAGAGAGAACAAAGAGATTATTCCAAAATTTTATATTAAACATTATCAGGATGATACCTAGATTTCCAGCCAGTGGGACTGGGAGGATTATGGTGCCCTGGATTTTAATAGGGAAGTTAACTTTAATAGGGAAGATAACTCTGTATTGAAATTTCAATGTATAGATGATAAAGAACTAGAAATAAAGTAATTATTTATACTAAAAATCATTACTTTTCCTAAAACTGACTGATTTGTAACCAAGGCATAGAGAACATCTTAAAGTTTGGTTCCTGATGCTTCTAATAGTCTGAACAAATCTTATGTAAATTGTATCTATGGATCTTGTCACAATTTTAACTTTAGTCAATAATCATTATTCAGTTTTGGTCAGTGGTCATCTCTTTATTAATATTGGGCAGCTAGATAGCATAGGTAGTAGGGCCTGGAGTCAGTAAGACTCATCTTCCTGAGTTTAAATTTTGCTTTAGACACTTACCAGCTGTCTGGGGCTAGACACTTAACCTTATTTGCCTCAGTTTCCTCATCTGTAAAATGAGCCAGAGAAGAAAATAGCAACCACTTTAGTATCTTTGCCAAGAAAACCTGAGATTACAAAGAATCAGACATGATTGAAATGACTGAACAGAACACTTACTCATGTGTACCCAACTATTATTTTTCTTCCCCCTCAGTGATAAATCACTTGATCTTAACCCCAATACCCTGAAGCAGCCCAATAATTCAGAAAGTGTTAAATTCTGGAAACTCTGTTGCAAGCTGCAAAGCCCTAAGAGAGAATTTCTAAATCTTGTGATACATCTTATAAAGAGCTGTTAAGTTTGACAACAATGAACTTTCATCTTTTTTTTTTTTTTTAACTACTCCCCTGGGAATTAGGATGCTCCTTTAAGTGTAGCAAGTCTTATTATCCTTATTTGCAAGAGGATGTATATAGGAAATAGAATATCATCTGCTAGGAGCATCTGACAGACCAGTTGCTTAACATCTTGAGTCATCAAAGGAGAATAACGTACAGTAAGTATGAAGAGGAAGATAGGTCAAGACTGAGAGGAGCTTTAAATGCCAAAGATTGGAATTCTTATTTAATCCGAGAGGCAAGAGGAGGTTGTTTGGAGCTTCTTGAGCAAGAGAGTGACATGGTCAAACAAACCTTTGTTTTAAGGCTTTAAATTTGGCAGTGATGTGTGGGGGTGGGTGGAAAGGTAGATTGGTTAAGGAAAAGTTTAGAAGAACAAAATAAATTAAAGGGCTTTTGCAGTATCCCAAGCAAGAAGCAATGACCAGAATTAGATTGGTAGTCCTTGATGGACAACATGATGAGTTTGTCCTTTTGTACTTTCGCTTAACACCAGTATTCTTCACATAAAACTATAACTGGGGTAAATCATGATCTTACAGCAAAACAAATTACTCTTATTGATTTCAGAAAAGAAATATGATGGACCTTGCATCATTTGATTAGCAATAGCTTCTTCATAAGAGCCAACATAAAGTACACTCTTCATAGGATCATAACTTTAGAGCTGGAAAATTTCTCAGTGGCCATCTTGTCCCTTTCTTTTTAAATAGAAGGTGAAATAAAGCGTGAAAAGATTAATTGACTTACCCAGTGTCATATAGCTGATAACAGCTGCCATTCAAACCCAAGGCCTCTCCAAATTCAGATTTTCCACTGTACCAAGAAGGAGTGGCAACAGCTAATAAACCTAAGTGTTAGATCCATGGTTAACTGTGAGATATGAAAAAAAAACAAAGTAAGATCCCCAAAACTGTTGGATCGATCAATCTTCCATGAAGGATCTGTTGAATGACATGGGAGAAAATGCTTAGTAAGAGAATTGGAGAAGTTGTGATCTATAACTGAGGAAGGAGTACTACTGGTGAACTCATGAATCTATATATATGTCAGGAAAGCCAGGGAAATAACTTCTCTTCTTTCAAAGAGTCAGGAAGCACTAGCTGTAGTGTACATAAAAAACATTGCAAAAGAAAAAAATTGAATGTTTTAACAGACAGACATTAAACAAGTTTTTACCGATGTGGGAATCACTTTCAAATCAGCCATCTCTGTCCAATAGGAATACAGATCTGTCACAGCAAAGATCAAAATTAATACTAAATTAGAATAGATATTAATGAAAAGGAAAGGCATATGCATACAGATAACGCAACTCCAACTATTTAAATATGCTTGTGGCTTCTTTTTGCTGCATAGATAAAATGTAAACTCCTCTGTTTGTATTTTAAAGCCCTTCACAAATGTTCCTGACCTGCCTTTCTGCCCTTGTTATATGTTACATTTCTTCTTTACAATGCTGGCCTTTTTGCTTTTCTCCATGTACCCATGATATTCTCTCTCTAGTCTTTGTACTTTTTACTGGTCATCCCCTTTGCCAGAAATACACTTCTGATAAGGGCTGAAAGTAGGGGGTGACCAGAGTACCCAGGGGCAGGTCACTTGGAATGAATTCACAAACTCAAGCATTGTTGAGGTCAAGGTAAAGATTTATTACACTTTCAGCGGGCGAGAGTTCTTAGGAAACCTGCAACCTTAGAGGGGTACAGGTAAAGTTTATATAGGATATTCTATAGGAAACGTGCCAGATATGCGAACTAGGTGTTTTGGAGTGGGATTAGGGAGTGGTTAAGGAGTGGTCAGTTCTTTTTTCTTTTTCTTTTTCTTCTTTTTCCATATAATTTATTTATTTTTTAGTTCTTAACATTCACTTCCACAAGGATTTGAATTCAAGATTTTCTCCCCATCTCTCCACACCCCTCACCCCAGGACAGCATGCACCCCATCCACCCCTCAGTCTATCTTCCCTTCTGTTACTCACCCTTCTTCCATCCTCCTTCCCCTCTGTTTTGCTGTAGGGTAAAATAGATTTCTCTACTCCATTGCCTGTATCGCTTAATTTCCAGTTACATGCTAAAACAATTTTTGACATTCATTCTTAAAGCTTTGAGTTCAATATTCTGTAGGAGTGGTCAGTTCTTAAAGGAACATGCACCTTTGGTGTCTACTGCGCAGGTATTTTACCCAGAGTTCATTGGGAAATAGCCCACGGAGGGGCTACAGGGAGGAGTGGTTTTAGAGCTGAACCATCACTAAGTCAACTAGCAGTTAGGATTGACTCAGGAATAACAGGCTGCTCTCATCAGTGACTTGTCAGACAAGATAAACATAAGGGAGTATATGTATGTCTAAGTCTAGGATACATATGATAGTCAGTGAGTAGCAAATGCTGTTATGACCCACTCCACAGCCCATTCAACAGTACACAGCTGGTTCAGACTAGTAAGTACTATAGGTGTAGCTGGCTACTGTATCCAGAAAGGAGATAACGGTTGTTGCTGGGGCAGACTGTGTCCTTGGTCTGGGGAGAAACTGCCTGGGATAATATTTTGAGACAAGGGAGAAATGTGATTTTTAAAGAGAAATGTGAATTTAGAATTGGGGCCCAAGCACATGCACCCAACCACCCCATCACTTCCTTACCTCTGCCTCAGAAACTCATATTTATTGGTTGCTTGATTCAAAACATAGCAGTAAGGTAGAGAGTAGAACAAGTTTTATCAAAAGCAACTAATAAAAGTAGCCTGAGGTCATTTAAAGATGAAACTGGGGCAACCTTTTTTCACCCTTAAAAAAGGAAAATGTATTTAATTTTTTTATTAAAAATGAATTTTAGTATTAATAGAAAATATCTTTAATTGATTTTAATATTAAAATATCTTTAACAATATTTATAACTATTTTCTCTGTCAATGAAAACAGCCTCCCTGCCCATGTTTAGACTTTTAACATCATAGCACTGCCTTCGAAAGTATACATTCTGTATGAGAAAACTTAGACGTAGTGCTGAAGAAAACAGACTAGACCAAATAAAACAAGACATTTGGCTAGAAGTGGGAGGCACAGTTTTGAAAGCATTGAGGGACTGGTCTTCAAAGTATCCTTAAGAGCAGAGAGATGCAAGCATTTGGAGAAAACAAAGCCTTTGTTATTTCCAAAAGAAAATTAGAACATCAGTCATTAGTGAATGAAAGGACAATATTCCCATCTATACAAAATTTTTATAGAAACACTCAATTCATATATCAATGATAGTCTTTTTTAATATATGTGTTATTTATTTGAAGCAGCTAGAGAACTTAGAGTATTGGACCTGGAGTTAGAAAAACCTGAGTTCAAATGTGGCCTCTGCCACTTCCTAGCTGTCTGATCTTGGGCAAGTGACTTAATTTCTATTTGCTTTTATCCACTGTTGAAGGAAGTGGCAAAGTATCTTTGCCAAGAAAACCCCATGGACAGTATGGTTCATGGGGTCATGAAGAATTGGACACAACAACAACAACAAATTACATATTTATTTTTCACATTCTTTTTTTTAAATTTTGAGTTTAAAATTCTCCCCCCTCTCCATTCTTCTCTCACCCACTGAGAAGGCAAATAATATATCACTTTTACATGTGAAATCATGTACAATATTTCCATATTAGCCCTATCTCTCACACACACCAACAAGGCATCTCTCTCTGGAGCATTTTTCCTCATGAGTCCTTTAGAATTTTCTTCAATTACTGTATTATTCAGAGTAGTTAAATCTTTCACTTGGTCGTCATTAGAGTATTGTTATTGCTGTGTACGGTGATCTCTTGATTCTGCTCACTTCACTTTGCATCAGTTATTGTAAATCTTCCCATGGTTTTTATGAAACTACCTCTCCATTTCTCATAGCATACTGCTACTCCATCATAATCATATGCCACAGTTCGTTCAGCCATTCCCAAATGATGGGCATCTCCTCATTTCCAATTTTTTGCCATGACAAAAAGAACTGTTATTGTTTTGTACATGTAGGTCCTTTTCCTTTTTCTTTGATCTCTTTGGGGTATAGACCTAATAGAGTATTGCTGGGTCAAAGGGTTTGCACGATTTTATAACCCTTTGGACGTAGTTCAACTCCACCAAAAGTTCATCAGTGTACCTATTTTCCCTTATCCCTTCAAGCATTTTTCATTTCTGATAAATGTGAGGTGGTAAGCAAGAGTTGTTTTCATTTGCCTTTTTCTTATCTGTAGTGATTTAAAGAACTTCTTCATACGACTACAAAAAGTTTTGATTTCTTCTGAAAACAGCCTTTCATATTCCTTGACAATTTCTCAATTGGAGAATGGCTCTTTATGTTTATAAATTTGTCTCAGTTCCCTACGTATTTGAGAAATGAGACTTTATCAGAGAAACCTGTAAATTTGTTTGATACTACTTTAGTATATAATATAGTCTATAGTATCTTGTATCAAAATATATTTTCCTTGATTATCTCTTTTAATTAGGTCTTTGCCTTTGCTTCATCTAAGATCATGATTTCAACCTCTGTCTTTTTTACTTCAGCTGGAGCACAATAGATTCTCATCCATATCTTTATTTTAACTCTCTGTGTATCCTTCTGTTTCACATGTGTCTCTTGTTAACAGCAGATTGTGGGATTTTATTTTCTAATCCTTTGTGTTATCTACTTCTGTTTTATAGGTGAGCTCATCCCATTTACATTCACTGTTATGATTACTGTATATTGCCTTCCATCTTATTTTTTCTGTTTATCCTTCTCCCTCTCCTTCTGTCCTGTCCCTCCTCAAAAAATCTGTTTTGCTTCTGACCACTGCCTCCCTTAGTCTGCCTTCCTTTTAATCATCGTCTTCCACATTTTTGGGAGAAACCTTTTTTTTTTTTTTTTTTTTTTTTTTTTGGCATTTCTTTATATCCTCAGCATTTATCACTGTGTCTGGAACATAATAGTTGCTTAATAAACACAGTGACTGGATAGAATATTTTGCCATATCTAATACAATAAAATTCAGTAGTAACAGATAGAAAGCTTTATTCCTGAGGTTAAAAAAAATTCTATTTCACAAGTAAATAATGGGGAAGACAGTTTCATGACAGTTTTCTGAAGAAGTTCTGTGGGCTTTCATGAACTCCAAACTAAATATGAGGCTACAATATGATATGAAATCCAAAAAAGACAATGAGAACTAAGAGATTCATAATTTCCAGTCACAAAGAGGTGATATTGTTGTTTTACTGTACCCTTGTCAGACAACCTCTCGACCTATGCTCAGTACTGGCCAACATGTCTTAGGAAAGGGACTGATAATCTTGAGGGATAATCAGAGGAGGAAAGCCAGAAAGGTAAAAGGGCCTCAAATCTATGTGATATGGGTATCATTTGAAGGAACTAGTGTTGTTTTACCCAGAGATGAAAAAACATAAGGTAGGGAACATGGTAGTGGTCTTCAAATACTTACAAAATGTTACATAGAAGAGAAATTAATCTTTTCCAGTTTGACACCGAAGCAGAGATCTAGGAGCAATGGGAATTTGCCAAGAGGTCAAGTTAGAAAGCTCAATATAGGAAAAGTCATCCTAGTCATTGGACCTATCCAAAAGTTAAATGGGATGCTTTGGAAAATAGTAGCTGCTCTCTTACTGGAGATCTCCAGGCAAAGCCTGGATGAGTATTTGTTATGTAGGTTGTGGAGGAGGTTCTTTTGGGTATAAGTATTGGACAAGATGGAACCACTGAATATCTATGATTTGTCCCTCAGTAGAGAAGGAAATCAATAAGACCTCACTCTGTATTGAACAATTATACAAAAATTTAAACATGAACAAGGTTAGCTGCTTTGATAGGATGATCTGGAGACTTCCATAATGGTATTGCTGGTTGTTTCAGAATTGATTCTGTATTCTTTTCTGAACTGAGACAAATTAGGTAAAAGTTTTATTCAATTGTTTACCTAAATGCTTTAGGATAATTAAAGATCAATTATTTGCCAATTTATGACCTTTGATATGATAGAAAATTTTCCATTCAGTTGTTGATCTTGTGTAAGAAAAGGGAAGGACTGTGTACTGTTGTTTATGTTCCTGAAGTCAAAACACTGAAAGGTGTCTACAGTTTTGAAACATCTGCATTACTGTGCAGTTAAAATCAGTTCTGAAGACCTTTCAAAAAAGGCTATGTATCTGCTTTCGTGAGAGAGGATCTACAGTAAATAGCCAAACAATTTTTGTTGGCAACATAATATTAAAGGGAATCAATGAAAGTATAGTATTTCAGTGGACTAAGTAGAAAAACAAATCAAGAATGTGGTGTCTAAATAATCAGTACCTTGCATCTAACTCTTTATATATTTGACTTTTACTTCAATTTGTTCCTTAGTTCATAATTTAACTTTATGGGGTGAGAGGGTCCTATGTAGTATAATGTAGTTTTTTAGTATAGCTTTCTATCCAGTTAGTTAAGAAGTCCATATATTACAAAATTATATGAAATGAAAGAAAATACAAATTAGCTCTTGAATTAATGCATTAATTCCTAGCTAATATCTCTTGCTATGCTACACACTGTATCTTTTCATTGTTATTCTTCTTGAAGTTATAACATGAGAGAAAATTATTATTAAACTAGGTGTGATTTTTAAAAACTGAAAATCAATACTTAATTTTTCATAAAGCAAAATTGCTTCAATGACTTTAGACCATATTCCTAAATGTAAATGTTATTTTTAATAGAAAATGATTTTGCCTTTCTATTGTCCAGTGTAGAACGTGAAAGAGGTACCAATGATATCTGGAAAATGTAGATAAAAAGCTTATGTTACAATGAATCTATACTTATTAAAGAGAATATTTAGCCATTTATTCTCATTTCAAGTTTTATCCTTGAAAATATGCAAATAAACAATATGATCCATTACAATAAGCTTTTCTTGTTTCAGTAGACCTTGAACCTGTCATATACTCATCCTTTTCTATGTTTCACTCATGTTGTTTCATTTTCTTGGAATTCCCAGTTTTATTTGCTTATCTGAATTCTGTTTTCCTTTAAACCCCTTGTCAAATCCCAGTGCTATGAGTCTTTTCTCTAAATGATCTCAAATCTCTTAAATTTCCACTTTACTGTCTATCCCTGATTAATTTTTCTGATGGACAGAATCAATGAAATGTTATCATCATATCACTGACCTATGTGTGTACCCCCAGATATTCCATACGGGGCTTTCTTCTCTTCTCTTACTTTATATTCTTTTGTATTATAGTTTAATAAAAATTTCATTGATTTATTTTTTTGTAGGTTTCAACATTGTTTTGTCAGATGTTGAATTCTAAAATTTCTCCCCTCCCTCCCCTTTCCTGTCCCTGAGGTAGCATGCAATCTGATATAGGCTATACATGTACAATCATATTAAACATATTTCCACATTAGCCATGTTGCAAAAGAAGAATCAGAACAAAAGGGAAAAACTACCACAAAGAAAATAGAAAAAACAAGGGAAGGGAGGGGTAATAGTGTCCTTCGATCTTCCTTCAGACTCCATAGTTCTTTCTTTAGATATGGATAGTATGTTCCTTTATGAGTCTTTTGAAATTGTCTTAGAAAATTGCATTGCTGAGAAGAGCTAAGTCTATCAAAGTTAGTCATCACACAGTGTTGCTGTTGCTGTGTACAATGTTGGCCTGGTTCTACTCATTTCACTCAGCATCAGTTCATGCAAGTCTTTCCAGGTTTTTCTGAAATCTGGCCTATTCATTATTTCTTACAGAACAATAGTATTCCATTACATTCTTATACCATAACTTGTTCAGCCATTCCCTGTTTGATGGACATCCCTTCACTTTCCAGTTCTTGACTACCACAAAGAGAGTTGCTATAAATATTTTTGTACATGTGGGCCTTTTTCTTGTTTTTTCAATCTCTTTGGGATAAAGATCTTGAAGTGGCATTGTTGGGTCAAAGGGTTTTACACACTTTTATAGCTCTTTTGGAGTAATTCCATATTGCTCTCTAGAATGGTTGGATCAGTTCACAACTCCACCAACAATGCATCAGTGTTCCAATTTTCCCACACCTTCTCCAGCATTTATCATTTTCCTGTTTTGTCATGTTAGCCAATCTGATAGGTGTGATGTGGTACCTCAGAGTTGCTTTAATTTGCATTTCTCTTATCAATAGTGGTTTAGAGCATTTTTTCATATGACTATAGATAGCTTTAATTTTTTTCATCTGAAAACTACCTGTTCATATCTGACTCTTTATCAATTGAGCAATGACTTGTATTCTTATAAATCTGACTTAGATGCTGGCTATAAAAATGTTTCCCAGCCTTCTGCTCCCTTTCTAACCTTGGTTGCATTGGCTTTGTGCAAAAACTTTTTAATTTTATGTAATCAAAATTATCCATTTTGCATTTCATAATGTTCTATCTCTTGTTTGGTCACAGATTCTTCTGTTCTCCATAGATCTGACAGGTAAACTATTCCTTTATCTCCTAATTTACTTATGGCATCAGCCTTTACGTCTAAATCATGTACCCATTTTGACCCTTTCTTGGCATAGGGTGTGAAATATTGTTGTAAACCTAATTTCTACCATACTGTTTTCCAGTTTTTCCAGCAGTTTTTGCCAAATACTGAGTTCTTATCTCACAAGTTGGAATCTTTAGGTTTATCAAACAGTAGATTACTATAGTCACTGACTATTGTCTTCTGTAACCTATTCCACTGAACCACCACTCTATTTCTTAGACAGTACCAAGTAGTTTTGATGATTGCTGCTTTATCCTATGATTTTAGATTTGGTACAACTAGGCCACCTTCCCTTGCATTTCCTTTAATCAGTTCCCTTGGTATTATGGAATTTGTTATCATTTTTTTCTAGCTCTATAATTTTTTTGGTCATTTGATTGGTTTGTCACTGAATATCTTACTTTTCACTCTTGAGAGACTCATCAGCTCACATCATCTCTATGCACATGACTCAAAGATCTATATTCATTCTTAGCCTCTCTCTGAACTCTCACGCCACATCACCTCAGCTGCCTACTGGACATTACAAACTGGAGGAATCTCCAATTCAACATGTCTAAAATAGAACTTATTTATCTTTTTTCCCTCAAAAGGGATATTACTGTTCTTCCAGTCTCTCAGGTTTATAAATTCCATGTTATCCTCAATTTCTCTCTCTCTGTCATTTCATTTATCTGATCAGTTGTCAGTTCTTGATGTTTCTTCTTACACAACAGCTCTCACATCATGTTCTTTATCTCTACTCATACATTCAGGCTCTCATTATCTCCTGCCTTGACTGTTGCAGTTGCCTCATAATTAGTTTCCCTGCTTCAAGTCTCTCTGCTTTTTAATGCATACCTCACATAGATGGCAAAGTGATTTTACTTAAGTAAATTATGAGCATGTTAACTTCTTTACCCCATAAATCCCAGAGGCCCCCTAATTCTTTTGTTTGTCTTTTAAAGGTCTACACAACCCCGGATTCTTCTTATCTTTCCAGCTTCACTGCATAGTAAACACCTCACAATCCAGCCAAATTCTCGTATCTTCCTCACAGAGGTTAATTCATCTCCATGCCTTTGCGCTGGCTATCTTCTTTGCCTAAATACACTCCCTTTTCACCTCTACTTCATAAAATCCCTTGCTTCCTCTAAGTATCACTTTCTTCATGAAGCCTTTTCTGATCTTCCCAACCATCCATGTCCTTCCTTTTTAAATACCTTGGATTTATTTTATATAGATTTAGAAATAGACATTTTGTCTTCACTTGTAGAATGTAAGCACTTAGGGATAGAACTTATTTCATTTTTTGTCTTTATATATCTAGCACCTAATTCAGTCATTGGCACATAGTAGATCCTTAATAAATACAAATTGCCTGATTGGTGATTTTAACATTATTTACTGTTTACATGCCAAAGAGTTGACTGAAGGATCATTAGGTCTTCCCATGTAAACATACATATTTTCCACCCTCTCCTGTCTTGCCCCAAAGGAGGGGAAGAGATGGCTCATAATCTCAGATGGCAAATATATTTCAATATAATTAAACGTTAACTCCCATAAACAGAATATGCTTCCTAATAAGATGGTTCCCATAAAATTTCAACTCCACTTGCATATACTTCAGTTGACAGATATTATAGATATTTATAGGTCTTGTTGCTTCTAACTCCACACTATCTCTTGCATCCATCCCCTTTTTTCCACTTGTACTATAGTTCAGACCCTAATTACATTTCTTCTGTATTATTGCATCTGTTCTCTAGCTGGTTTTCCCACATTCATTTTTTTCTCTCCATAAAGTATGTCCTCCATACTGTTGCTAAATTGTAATTCCTAAGACATAAACTTGATTGTCACTTCTCTGCTGTACAAGCACAAGTGGCAACCTGCTGTCTCTATTAGAAAACAGAAATTTGTTGTGCTTTATAACTCTTTTACAACTATTTAGTCAAAGTCCAGAGTAATTTCTCAGTCTTATTTCACACTACTTTTCATATATTCTACAGTGTAGGCTATGTGGCCTCCTAGCTGTTTTCCATCCATCACTTACCACCTTCTGTGTGGGTACCCTTGCCCAGATTGGCCCCTTTGTCTGGAATGCCCTCCCACCTAATCTTGGCTTTCATAATCCCTAGCTCCCTTCACAGCCAACTCAAGGGCCACATTCTATAAGAAACCTGTCTTGACTTCCTTTGTTGTTAATGAATGCCACCCCCATTATTCAAATTACTTTTTTATCTGTGAACGTGGTATTTTTCTTCAGTAGAAATATAACCTCTGTGAAGGCAAGGACAGTATTATTAGCACCTACCACAGGACATGAAAAATTCATTTTAGCAGTTGCTTATTGAAGCAGTTCATATCGAAGTAATTTTGTCGTACTTGGATTAAGGTGATGGCAGTAGTAGGAATAAAATGATCCAGTTAATAAATGTTCCAAACAGTGACTAGGTACATAAGAAAATATTAACCATGTGTGTATATTATTTTAATCACTTTTTATTTGTTTTTTTTCCCCTTTTTAATTGATACAATTAAAGAACAAGTGATTTTAAATGCTATCCAGCTGTAATTGAAAAAATAGTCCCAAGATTAAAACACATTTTCTCTGAATTCTGTTTTGAGAACAATATACAATAAACATTCTTGAAAATATTTATTATCCTTCTAATTTTTTGTGAATATTGTTTTTGTCTTTGTATCCTCAGTGTTTACCAAAACATGTGCTGCATAGTAGGTGTTTTAACAAATGCAAGTTGCATAGATAAACGAATGAATTTTATATTTTGCCATTTTCAGGCAATATTCAACCTTGGTAATATTTTGAATCATTTTTCTTAGCAAGCAATGAAGGAGAACACCAAACGAAGAGAAGTTGAGGAAAAAGAGAAACGTGCCAGGATAGCCAAGGAAATAGCAGAAAGAGAAAAAGCAGAACGACAACAGAAAAAGAAACGCTTGATAGAAATGAAAACTGGTGAGTACTATTGAGTGTTTCATTTAGCCTTAAAAAGTAAGCTGATTGCCATATTTTAATGTGATAGATGAAAGAATAAGGTAATGAATATTTGTGCTTGAACTCTAATCTGACTGTTTTATTTATTGGTAGATAACATGGTAGAATACCATGCTTGGAGTGAGACAAATTATCTTTGAAACTAGCTGTATGACATTGCGCAAGTCCCTTAACCTTTCTGAGCCTCAGTTTCCCAGTTTGCTCATCTATAAAAAAGTAGCAAAATATAGCAACTTGCCTATGGTTTTTGAGGGAATGAAGTATGATAACTGTATAAAAACTGCTCTAAAAACCTTGAAGTTCTGTATAAGCAATGATGATATGATGGTTGTTATTAATATTAGCAAAACACTAAGTCTGGCATATGTTACTCTACACTGTCCATGTTTGCTTTCTGTTTCCATTCCATTCATTTCTATGAAACAGAAGCTTCCATACAACTTTTCATAACCCATGATTAATTACTTACATTAACTAAGAAGAAATTAGATAAATATTATAATAGAAAAATTTGCTTTCCAAAGTTCACATTACATTTGCTTAAAATTTAAGTGAATTAAAGAAATTGTAGTACTAGGTTCCCATCTCCCTTATTTCCCTTCTTCTCAAATTTTCAAAAGCGTTTAATTCCAACTCTTCCATCTTTTGTTCCTGAGGATTGGCTAGAGTCCTAATGAGAGTCTATTAGCATCACTGTTGAAATGGCATGTTTTATAAATCAGAACTGCAAATTCATCCAGGTCTCTTCAGAAGTAAATTAAGACACCTACTTTGCAGGAATTACCCCTTTCTGCTTTTAGTTCAGAAGACATATTTTAGGATGAGTAAAGCAGGAGATATATATATATATATATATATATATACACATACATATATATATATCTAACACTTTTTCTCCCAGTGAAGGAAAATCATGCAAATCCAAATGCTTGTTTGTAAGTGCCTCTCTTCTCTTCCAGGAATAGTCATAGGTATTACCTTTAGCCTAAATACAAGTGTCAGTCTTATTTCACTATATCTGGAGATCAGAGAAATTTAGCTTTGACTTCTAAAGCTTACAGTTTGGAAATAAATTTTAAAATAAATTATCACTACAGGATTTACATAATTTGCTTGGATCCTGCCTTTGAAGTTTGACTCATTTTATTTCAGATGAACACTAAACTAAAAACTTGACTCATATTTCATTAGATTGTTTAATCATACTTGACATTCAAAGTAAACTTAAGTAACAATCTCTTCAGATCAAAATATGTGGAATTTATGATGATTTGTACGAAAGACTAGGAATATTTATTTTATTAAATTCTATCTGGCAGAATAGAATAGATTGGAAGTCCAAAAAAAAATGGGTTTGAATCAGTCCATAAATACTAAGCGTCTGCTTTGGGCTGGGCGCTGTGCTAAAGTACTGGAGATACAAAAAGATGCAAAACAAATAAACACAAAAACTGTTCCTGTCCTCAGGAAGTCCATAATTTAAGGGAGGAGACAACATTCAAACAACCAAGATAGTTACATGATAAATAGGAAATAATTAACAGAGGAAAAGCCCTAGAATTAAGAAGGGTTGGGGAAGGCTTTTTTTTAAAGATGGGCCTTTAGTTGGGACATAAAGGAAGCCAGTAGGCAAAGTTGAGGAGGGAGAGCATTCCAGGCATGGGAGACAGCCAGAGAAAATCCCTGGAGCTAAGAAATAAAGTTGCTTGTTTGTGAAATATCTAGGAAGTATGTATCAGAGAATAAGGTATAAGAAATATAAAGGAAGGAAGGTTTTAAAATTATACAGAGGATTTTGTATTTAATCCTGAAGGCCATAGGGAAACACTAGACCTTCTTTAGCAGGGGGACATGATCTTTGGAAAAATCATTTTGGTGAGTGAATGAATGGAGAATGGCTTGAAGTTATGAGGGACTTGGTGCACACAGGCTTGAGATGATGAGGGCCTGCACTAGAATGATGGCAGGGTCAAAGGAGAGGAGGTATTTGTGAGAAATGTTACAAAAGTGAAATTGAAATGCTTTGACAGCAGATTGGATATGGGAGGGGAGTAGGGTGAGAAATAGTGAAGAATACAGAATGACTCTTAGGTTGTGAGCCTGAGGCACTGGTAGGATGCTGTTGCACTCTACCATAATAGGGAAGTGGGGAGAAGGGCTCGGCACAAAGATAATGAGTTCTGTCTTGAACATGTTTACTTCAAAATATCTGAAAGGCATTTGGAGATGTGAGATTGGAGGTCTGATAAGAGTTTGTGACAGGAGAGATTAATTTGAGCATCATCTGCATAGAGATGGTAAGTAGATCCATAGGAGCTGATGAGATCACCAAGTGAAGTAGTAGAGACAGAAGAGAAGACCCAAGACAAAATCCCCATGGGACATCTTTGGATAAAGGGCATGAATCTTAGCTCTGTTTAATACTACCCTTGTGTTTTAGGGGCATATCATGGAATGTTTCTGGACTTTAGAACACTCTCTTGCCTTTTCCTCCTAAATGTCTAATCACTCTTCTTGATTTCCTTTGCTAATTCATCATCTAGATCATACCCCCTTTTTCTGTCCTAGACCCCTTAATCTTCACCCTCTAAATTTTCTGACATGGTGACTTAAGTCAGATACCATGGTTCAATTATCATCTCTATGCTAATGCCTCTTAGATTTGGGTGTCCTATCCATGAATCTAAGTCCTATATCACCAGCTGATTATTTGATATTCCAAATTGCATTTCCTGGAGACATCTGAAATTCAATATGTCCCATAAAAGCCAACCCACTTCCAAGTTTTTATATTTCTGTTGAAGACACCACTATTTTTCATTTCCCAAGTTCAAGATGTTGGCATTTTCCTCCACTCCTTACGTTTCCAAACCCAGATAGTTGCCAAATTTTGCCATTTCTACCTCTACAACACCTCTCACTTTGAACCCTTTCTCTCTAATAATATACCCATGACCTTAATTCAAGCACTTGACACCCCCTACCTACATTGTTATAATGGTCTCCTGATTGATCTCCCTGACACAAGTCTGTCTCATTTCTTTCATTCTGTCCTCCACACTGTTTCCAAAGTACTTTTCCTTAAGTGTCAATGTCATTCCCCAACTCAATGAACTCCAAAAGAAAGGCCTTCTTTTGCATGTAGGGTCAAATATAAGCTGTTCTTTCACTTTTAAAGCTTTACAACCTTGTTCCAATTTTTCTTTGTAGCCTTACTGTAGGTTACCCTTCCTCCTGTACTCTGTGATACAGATCTAATTAATCTTCTCTCTGCTTCTCATGCATGACTTGGCATCACTTGTTTATGTGCCTTTGCTGCTCCAACTGCATAGATTCCTTCTTTTTCTTTAAGATGCAGTTCAAATACTTTTCAAATCACCTCACTTGTTAATACTCAACTGTAACCACTTTTTATTTACAAGTGTTTATATTTTTTATGTTTATTTTCCATATATGTATATATTTTCTTGTTTTCTCCTGTTAAAATATAAGCATCTTGTGAAGAAGGAATATTTCATTCATTGTGTTTGAACCATAACACCTGTCATAGAATGAGGCACATTGTAACCTTGTCATCTTATCACTGATCTTGCCCTGTGAAGCTTCTGCCTTAGAATACTCCTATCATCCTCAGCCTTCACTTCCACTCACATGCTACTGAATGAAGCTGTAGAAAATCATAAAACTTTGCTTACTGGCACCACTACAAATTTATGTTACATAATCTCAAGTGGCCCTCCTTGGGACAACACAGTCCCTCCCCTCATGACTCACTATTCATCTTTTTCAGATCTTTTCATCCCTCCTCAAACCTCTTATGACTCTCTTCCCACCTATTTTGCTGAAAATCTTGCCTTGTTTCACTGAAAAAAATTACATTTACATTTTTATAGCCCTTTGTTTACATTTTCCCTGTAGTTGTTGTTACCGAGCTGTTCATCTATTCATCTATATTTTTCTCTATTTCTCCTTAGTTACCAGCTTTTCCTCTCATCTTCCAGATATTTTTTTTTTCCCGTCTAGATTATTTCATAGATTACCTGTTGTTTTTGGCTGGTGAGATCTCATTTATAGTACCTAATTGTACACAAGGTTTATAACTACGTCAAGTCACCTAAACTCTCTAAGCCTCAGTTTCTTCATCTGTAAAGTGAAAAAATAATAGTAGCTACCTCACAGTGGAACTTAGAGAATCAAATGGGATAATGGATACAGGGTGCTCAGAAAAATCTTAGGGTGGTTTTAAACTATTGAGCTTTAAAATGGCTTGATAGATTTTATTAACTCATTAAGTAAGCTTTAGTAGCATAAAAGTGTCCTAAGACTTTTAGGACACCCTGAATTAACTGCTTTGTAAAACTTAAAGCTTATGTAAATATGAACTAGTTAATGATGCCCAATTTAATGATCAGGTCCTCTAATTCAAAGGATTCACTGCTATAAAGGCTCTATCTTTTTCCCTACCTTCATCACATAGTCTTGAGAATTTAGAGCTTCACAGTTGAATCAGAGAATGAAAAAAAGCTAGTCTAGCCTTCAGTATCACATACAGTACATATATGAGATTCCTATATGGACTTAGCAGAATTTCTTATATTCCCTTATGCATCTGTGCATGTGTATAAAAATGATAATAAGCAGATATTTCTGTATTTACTCAAGTTTTCCTTTTTAGGATTCTTAAGTTATGTAACATAGAATCAAAACTTGCAGCTGTTTTCAGCCCCTCATTTGGTCTATAATATTGTTCTGTCCCCAACCCTCATACTGTGTATTCACCATAGTTTCTTTAAACAGCTTCATTTTGTTTCCCTTTATGTCTTCAGAAATTTTTTCCTTGAATTTCCTGTCCTTTTGGGGTTGAATTCTAATAAAGAATTTTAGTTCGTGAGATCTTGCTTATCATTTCTATGAATTCTCCAAAATCTGCTGTCCCCAAATCTAGTCTGTATGTCAGAAGATACTTCCTACCTTTCATCTCTTTCTTTATAACAAATACAAATATGAAATGATCACTTCCCTATGCTTAAAACCTACTCCATTTTTCCTATCCAGAGTTTCCCATTTTTCTACCCTAGTAACAAGCTCTCTATTATTACTGAGAATCAGATCTTGCACTTGTTGGTACCTCAGTCTTTTAATGGATAAAATTATCTTTAAGGCAAGTAAAAAAAAATCAAAAGCTACTCTGCTTTTGATAGAAAAAATCTTCTAACAGATATCTCGATAATTTTAATTTTCCATCATTACCATATCATGTGTCATTACTGAATTATTGCAAGGCTTAAGATGTTTCTTAACATCTTCAGCAATTTCCTTTCAGCCTTGCTCATCTATAGTGTGTTTTAGTGATAATATCCCTTTTTTGCCCCTGATTCCTAGATATTCCTGAGCATGTCACAATGCTACCTTGCACCCACTGTATATGCATGTGTGTGTGTATAGATGTATGTATAAATGTATGTGTGTGTATTTTTTTAAAGGCTTACCATTTGAGAGCCATATTCCTGTTATAAATATCATCCCATCTATTATCAGTGATACTTACCAGATCACATCTTATTAAGTTCTGTGGTTTATATTGTATGTTAAACACTTTTTCCCCATAGACATCTGATACCCTCATATTTATTGCTGACTCCTTTCTTAGATTTTTGCCTCCTGTGAACTTCTTTGTGTCTCATTCGCTATTTTTATTACATTGCAGCTATTTTCCATACTCTCTAGCTTGGTGTTTATAAATAAGCAGTTTTCTCCTTTCCTCCTTTCCAATTTAGGAACCTTTGAGTTAGATTTGCAAGTTTTCAGGCAAATATATTCTTACTAAACCTTTTTTATTTGTATTAACTAATAGTACAGGAACCTGTTTTCTTGTATTTTAAGCTACGACTCAGAAATATAAATTCTTCTCAGACAACATATTTTTAAGCATCTGTTGATAAATCTGCCATTCTGTTTTAAAACCTTTGCTTTCCATGGGCATCAGTCATAAAAATACCACCTGTGTTCCAAAATCTGCCCTTTCTTGCCCAAGATTCCATAGGATTTTTCAGTACTTTCTTGCTTTCTTCTGCCAGTATCATTTATGTCCATGTAACCAGTGGTGAGTAGTGGTCATCCAATTTGTCAGGTCTTCTGAGATTCTTCATCACATCTTGGATATATTCTCTATGAAGACAGAAGAGCTCTCTGTTATTATTATCAGGCTGACAAATAGTTGCCAGTGTACCTCTCTGTGTGATATCACCGACCATCACTACCTGTCTCTACTTTCACATATATCATAGTGTATATCATAGTGTAAGTTGTAATGGTAATTTGAATGGAAACATCTTTCCCATTCATTAATAGGCCCCTGTGACCTGCTTAAATCACCTGAAAGCTTAAGTCGCATGTGGTGGGAGGGGCTTGCTGAAGGGTGCAACAGGAAGGGTTGAGTAGAACCAAAGAGGAAGTTTGTGAGAGCGGTTGGGGTAGACTCAGATCAGCCAGGCACAGCAAGGCTCATGTGTATTTGCTTGTACGAAGAAGGAAAGGCTTGAGAATGCCTTTGTCTCCAGCAGTGCTAATATATATTGACTTCTTGGCTGTTTTGGTGGATTTGGCTTTCTGGTGTTGGGATTTGGCTTTTTGGTGTCTGAATAAATGTTTTTCCTCTGCTTTCTATGTGGAGAGTCTTTTATGCTTTACAATTCAGAACTACACCTGCATTTTCATAGCTGCCCTCAGTGCTGTGAATATTGCCTAGGTGATACGTAAGTTCATACAGACCAGTGCCTAGTATAATGCCCTTTACTTAATATGTGCTTAATAAATGTTTGTTGAATTGATTTAACATTTATTATTTCTAATTTATTGACATTCAGTGTCCTATTCATTAAGAATACTGCCAATTTATAACCATCCTTTGTCATTGCACATTACATTTGAGGTGTGCCCTTGTGTCTCCTGACAATTTTGATAACATATGTGAGTTTGGAGGCAGTACTGGATAGAAGTCACCATTTTAACCTGGTGAATCCCAATAGTATCAAGTGACTAAAATGACAGGAGCCTGATGAGCATTTCATTACTGATAATGTTCTCACAGAACAAAACAGCTTGTCATACAAGATCAATTTTCAGGACTTATGACCTGGACATCATATTTTATGCATTTATGATTTCCTACAGCAGATGTGTTCTTTAATTAAGAAATTTAGAATTATGAAGATGTGATAGTATCATCCATGCAGTTTCATGGCCTTCCATTTTTATTTCTTCAGCATCAAAAAATAACATAATGATTTTTTCCCCCAAGTGTGTTTTTGAATCTTCCATTACAGAGGCAAGAAAATAGCTTAGATTAATTTAGAAAAAAATAACAAAAAACTTAAGGAATAGTGAGAATTCTGATTTAAAACAGTGGAAAACTGAATACTTTGTAATGATGGGAATCAAAAAAATGTAGCTATTTCTAAATAAAGAACTTTTTTTCTTTTCTTAATGTATAAACTCTGTGCTCGAAGTAATTTGGTTTTTGATCACTCCCACAGATGTCACTAAAACTTCAGACTTCTTTCTGTTAGTAATATAGCACAATCAACTGAAAAGGTGATGTGATAATTTCATATTTTCTAATCAATCCATTTCTTCCCTTATGAAAACTTCTGCACAACAGAATGAATCAGTGAATAAGAAAGCATTTAGTAAGCATTTACTACATGTCCACCATTGGGAATACAAATATTAATAGTCAAGACCTGCCCTCAAAGAGTTTAGTAGAAGTGGTGAGGTTCCTCTGAGTCAGATCAAGATAAAGATATCTTACTCATCAGGGAGGAAGGGAAGAAGTAGGGGACTCAAATTCTGGATGGAGGTAGAAGCTAGAGTACAGGTGATCTACATGAATGAAATGAAGAAAATTTTACCCAGAAAATTCCCCCGACTCTTTCCCTACTCTTTCTCTATTCAAAATTAACATAAACCAGTTTTAATAGGGAATAAATTAGTTTTTAGTTTACCTTAATGGCTGCTGGCAGATCTAAGTGCCTTTTTATACCTCAGAGCAAAGTAGGAGTATACTCAGAGCAGCAGTAAGCTCTGAGAAATCTGAGGGGCCTTTACAACAAACCAGTGCAAGTTTCACAGCTTCACATCACCTTTAGCCATCCATCTGCACCCAGGCCATCTCACCTTATTTCCATCGACATTGATCTCCCACTCCCAAACCCCCCACAAACCCTACTGGACCAGCAGTTTTGATACAGGATCTGAGAGCAAAACCTTCATTCTTTGGTCTTCCTGAATCTTTGACCTAGTCTCTGGGGAGGTAGCTTCTTGTAGAACCTACCCTTAGGCTAGTGATGGGTGACTATGTATGTACAAACTACTTCCTTGCCATACTATAACTACTGTCTGACCCCAGATTCTAAACTGGGGATGGGCAACCTGTGGCCTAAAGGCCTCAAGTCTGACCCTTTGACAGAATCCACACTTCACAGAACTAATCCCCTTAATAAAAGAATTTGTTTTGTAAAACTTGGACTCAATCAAAAGGTGGCACCAAAGGACCTAGGCCACATGTGATCTCAAGGCCTCAGGAGCCCCAGCCCTGTAGACATTCTTTAACTTCAGATTTCATCCCAGGTCATCTGACTCTCTGCCTACCAACATACACACCCCCTTTCACTACCCACCTCTACAGGGCAAAGTTCCCTTCCCGATCACTTCTTTCTTTATGTGTGTAGTCTTCCCATTTCAAAACAGAAGTTTCTTGAGGGCAAAGACTGTTTCTTTTTTTAAGCTTTGTACCCCCAACTCTTAGCACAGTACCTGAAACATAACAAACACAATATGTGCATTTTAAATTAAATTATCCCTTCCAAATGATGTCCTCATATTCTTATTCATGTGAGTGATAGAAAAAAATGGGCTTCCTTCTCTAGAATAGCAATAATGGAAATGTACACTGTTAGACTGTCTTCCAGAAACCTGTCCAAATAGTGATTATTATATACTTCTGAATATTGTTATATAGGTTCAATTGCCTTCATCCCCTCAACCTCCCATAAATACATAGGGGAATTCTCTTCACAGAATTAGTGAGCCTCACTTCTCATTTGTATAAAGGGAATTGAGTTTATCGTGTACCATTTGCAATTTTGCAAGTAAGAAACATACTTTTATGGTGCAAGAATTAGGATTTCACTACCTAAGGTGGTAAAATAAAATTAAATCAGTGTTCTTTCTTGTTTGTCCGTCATAAATCATTGCTTGCCCTTGGCAAGAGTGCAGAGTGACTTTTCAGACCGACTATTTATTATCACTATCTTTTCAGAGTGTATATTTTTGTAAGTATAATGAAAAATATGAAGTAGTCTACTGCAATTTCAAAAGAAGGGAAATCAAACATTCTAAAATGGTATTTAGACCACAAAGCTCTGTTGTAAAGCTAAGAACAGCAGAAATGTCACACTACCATATCATGTCTTCAAAGAGTTCTTTTCTTTTTTTATTTTTAGAGAGACAAAACTCATAGGTCTTCCAAATATCCGTTGTTGCATGTTACTTTTTTGTGTGGTTTCCATAGTTGATACCTTTAAATTAAACAAATAGCTTTTTATATGTTGTGATAATACATATTTAATAATTCATTTCTTATTCCATATATCAAGTTTTATGTAAGTTGGGAATTTCATTCTTTAAAGATCACATTTTCATTTAATGGAGGCAAGAAAGGATGAGGCATCAAATGCAAAGGACATCTAGTAAACAAAGAATTTTGTGATTATTTAAGATAGATAAAAACCTACACTAATGTACAATTGTTTGTACCAGGATAGCTAGGAATAATCATTGCATAGGATCCACACATAGTTTTGTGCCAAAATCTACTTTTGGTTTTTGTCAGTAGGGGAAAAATAAGGCTGTTTCATAATATAATTGGCATTTTATACATTAGAACTTCTTGGAAGTTAGTCTACATGATTTTTCAACAGTTCATCAAAATGGTCTCAAAATCAGTGTGGTTTTATATGATTATGTTTTGTGGATGTATTGAGTTTATTTAATGGAATAATTTAAACTTCATGTGAACAACCACTATATTTTCATAGTATTTCATTTTGTTATTTATTAGACTTAAATGTCTCATTTGGTGCAACTTCAGTCTATTAAATAAACAGATAATTCCCTTTTAAAGATCTGTTGTTTATCCATTTGGCTGAAACTGTTCCTTTGTTTCCATTTTGTGGTTCTGAATAAAAGCAAGTAGTCCTACTTTTTAGAGAAATTGTATGTTATGTTAATATAACTTAGAAATTTCTTCTAAATCTTACCAAATTTATCAACTAAAGAGTTTATTATCCCTCTTAAAGGTTGTGATATTTTCCTTACATTATTATTAAAGGAGTTAGGATATTATGTGCACCATTCTTATTTTTTTATGTTGGGTAGAGAGGATAAAGAGAAGTGAGACAATTTTGTCTACTGGCTAGAGGGTTCACCTCAAAACCAGCAAGATGTGTCTGTGTTCCAAGTCAAGCCTTTGACACGTACCAGTTGTATGCTCCTAGGATAGTCAACTAACTTACCAGTGCCTTAGGCAGCTCTCTAAGATAATAAATTGCAGAATGCCCCGTTTCTAAATAGAACTATTTTGTGAGAAAGTTTTTTCTTGATGTCTTGATATTTTTCATCACCACAACTTGCCCCCCATCCCTCTAAATCCCATATACAGATAGTATTTTTAAAGGCAAAGAAAGGGAAAAAGTTAGCAATAGAAAAATCAGTGTAATTGAGCAATACATTTTTTAAAAGTCTCAAAAATGTGAATTGCATAGCATTAAGAGATGAATCTCTCATCTTTACGAAAGGGAGAGGTGTGAATGTGTTCTCATCTCTTCTTTAAAGCCATGCTTGCTCTTTCTTTATAGTTTTGTAACATTTGCTTTTGAGTTTGCATGGATGTGTGTGGGTGTGGGTGTTTGATTGTTCCTTTCATTTACATTGATAGGCTCGTGGTTGTTTTCTTGGTTCTTATTTTGCTTTGCATCAGTTCAAATATATCTATATTTTTCTGGATCTAGCATGGTAATATTCCATTACATTAACGTTCCCCAGTTTTGAAATATTAGCTATTCCTCAAATGATGGGTATCTTCTCAGCTTCTAATTCTTTGATATCACAGAAAGTGCTGCAGTAAATATTTGGTGTATGCAGGGACTTTTTTCTTATCAGTGGCATCCTGGGGTATAAGCCAGAATTTTTTTTTTCCAAAATACAGGCCAAAAAAGTTTCATATACATGCCCTCCTTTTCATAGTTGACTGGAATGTTTTCTGAATTGAATCCAGGTACTTTATTATCATCATTAGTTCCCACCCTCTTCCCATATCAAAAATATGTTTAAAATGGGCCCCCAGGTGGCCACTGCAATGATCCAGGGAGACAGTAGTAGCCTTGGGTGCAATTGGGGGGTGTTGAATAAAAATAAGGGGGCAGTGGAAGCATAAGGAAAGAAGAGAAGTAAATTTTGAAAAAGAATTTGTATTTTTTTCATCTGCTGTATAACAGAATTAACGTCATAGTGACTGGATTATTTTCCAAATAAATACGCAAAATGAAAGTTACAACCTATCAGTGATCAAGTCCACCCACAGGTCTTAACAAGCAAATGTTGGCAGGGGAGCATGTTGTGCATTGTCTGGAAGTCCAACATGCATCAGCAGGAATATGTGCGTGTAATGATTTGTTTGTAATAAAATATTATATGGTTATATGAGGCAATATTGCATCATCAAAATTTCAATGCAGGAGAAACCCCACAAATTTACAATAAATTATTAAATTTAAAATATATTATTTTTTTAAATTATATTTTTTTGAAATGGTATAAATTTCAAAAACCAAATGATAAAAGGGTAAAAAAAGTACTTTCTTTAGAAAGTAGATTTCCAAGGGCATACTGAGTAAGTTTTGTTTTGTTTTGTTTTTGAAAAGTGGGTAGTAAGCCAAATAAGTTTGGAAACCACTGATATAGAAGGTACTCCAAATAACTACTATTGGCGTCTTGGAAACTCACATTTCACTTTGTTTTTACCTCTCATGCACTTAACATATTCCATTTTATACTTTCTTTCTCTTTAACTTCAACCCTAGCACTGTAATTCACACATAGCAAACACTTAATAAACACTTGTTGAATGTTGTTGAGCATCTTTTCCTTCTTTTCATTTTTTTTTCTGGTTACATAGTATTAACATTAAAAAAAATAGAAGAAAATGGCATATGGAGAATTAGTCCTTGAATAATTGATTAGAATATTTCTATAAAGAGAACTGTGATGAATATCCTTCCTTGGAAATGTCAAGATGGAGTTACGTGGTTGGGAGAGGATAGAGATAGGGACTAGAGCTGTGATTTCATGGCTGTAGAGGACTCCTTGGAAAGAGGGGAAAGGGAGAGAGAGAGAGAGACAGAGAGAGACAGGAGACAGAGAGAGAGAGAGAGAGAGAGAGTGTGTGTGTGTGTGTGTGTGTGTGTGTGTGTGTTTGAGGACTGAAGGGATGCATGTATTGCTCCCCACCCCACTAGAAGGTATAGTATCATTTCTTTTAATTTCTCACTTGGATCTGCCTTTTGGTTTCTCTTGACCCCTGTGTTTCTCAGTTTCTGGTCACGTCCTGTCTTTTCATCAGTAACGCTTGGAAGTCATCTGTTATAGAACCATGCTCATTTTTGTAGGTTACACTTGGTTTTGCTGGATACATTATTCTGGGTTGTAAGCCAATATCTTTTACCCTTTGTAAAATCATGGTCCACATTCCATTCCTTTATAGTATAAACTACTTAATCTGTTGTGATCCTAAGTATGATTGCTTGGTATTTGAACTCTTTTTTTCTGACTGCTTTCAATATTTTTTTCTTTGACCAGGAAGCTCAGACAATTTTCATTTAGGAGGTTTTTTTTTTCAGGAGATGATCAGAGGATTCATTTTATTTTCGCTTTGCCCTCTTGTTCTAATAGGTTTAGGCAGTTTTTGTTTATGATTTCTTGAAATATAATGTCCAAAACTTTTTATTTTCTAACTTTTGACTGTTTAATATTTGTTGTTGTCTCATAGGACTAAACTTTTATTTAGTCCGTTCATGAAACTGTAGAAGAATTTTACTTTCCTAAATGAAAGTTGACTGTATCAGAAATTGATGAGACATTTTTGCGTCATTACATCATGTTAATTAAAAGGATACACAGTATCCTATCCATCACTATTTAGAAGCCATTTTTTATTAAATTTTTTTATTTGTTTTCAGTGATCTATAATCACTTCCATCTATCTCAGATTTTTTCTCCTCTCTCCCCCTCCCTCCCCACTCCCTCCCTGAGACAACATACAGCCTTATATGGGTTCTACACATACATTCCTATTAAATATATTTTCACCTTGCATGTCATGTTGTATAGAATTAAAATGAATGGGAGAAGCCATAAAACAAAATAAAACATAATACAAAAGAAAATGATCTGCTTCACTCTGTGATCCAGTTCCATAGTTCTTTCTCTGGATGTGGGAGGCATTTTACCTCAGGAGTCCACTGGTAACTTTTTAAGTCTTTGCATTACAATAAAATACTAAGTCTACCAGAAAAACCAAAAAAATTGCTGTGTACAAAGTTCTGGTTCTGCTCTTTTCACTCAGCATCAGTTCATTTAAGTCTTTCCAGGCCTCTCTAAAGTCTTCCTGTTCATCATGTCTTATAACACAATAGTATTCCATTACTAGAAGCCATTTTCAAAGTCACCTCTAATTCTCTACCAAAAAAAAAAAAAATACAAGATGAATTATTTGGTGACATGTAACAGTTTTGCACTTACATATTGAGTTATAAAATGTTAAAATCCTTGTATCATTAGTTACATTTTGGCTAAGGTTCATTTACTCACTCATTTGAAGGCTTCCCTAAGGTGTAGCGTAGTTCTAAGAAAATAGACGAAGAAAACATACCTTTATGTAAATAGAGCATACTTGTATTCTTTATGTTCATGTGAGGATAGTCACCTGTCTCACGCTGTTTCAGTTCTTGGCAGAAAATATACCAATCAATCATTTTGATGTTTTCTTAGTGCAAAGAATCCTATCACTGTGATAATATCAAAATAACTTAGAGTGATATAATTCAGAACTCAGGTCAATATTTTATTAAGTGTGCCACGGACTGTGGCATCTTTGTTACCCGGGCAGTATTCAGAATAATGTGCAAACTTTTCTGATGATGTTTATTTATGTAATCTAAACTTTCAGACTCAAAAGCATTGAATTGCAGTCATGATGATCTCTTAAAACATTAGATGGGCAGTCTTTGAGTGGCATCAGTCTGAGCTTTCATGAAAGTTTGCACTTTTTATCTTTATTTGAGAGGAAATGATCATCAGCTCAACATATCCCAAAACAAACTTATAAACTTTTTTTTTTCTGAATTCCTTGCTTCTGCTTGTAGTGATATCTTTCATCTAGTTTTTGATGTTCAAAAGTCTTGGGGTTATCTTTTGACTATTCTTTCTTTCCTTTTTCCATATGATGTTATTTGCATTGTAGTGCTCCCCTTTCCTTGTCTCCCTACCCCTATATCTGATGTCCCTGTGGTTTAGTTTGTTTCTATGTCTGATTATGAAGTATCTTGAAACTTGTATCATTGGAATGCATGCATTTCATTATGAGAGATATTATACACTTGATTATGATACCCCCTGCCATTCCAGTCAGAGAACTATTTTATTTAAATAATTCAAAATTATTAAAGTACAGGATTAGTGACAAGTAATTTCATCTAATATGCTGTAAATTAGTTCTTTAAATTAGTGAGTTTTAAAGAGGAACAAAGATGCCATGTTGGGGGCCTAAAAAGTTTGAACTGTATTTCTTTATAATTTTGTAAATCATTTAATTATTAAGCTGTGGTAATGATCATTTTTCTAGCAAATTAAATTTTTGAATAAGTTGAAATTAAAATTAAAGTTCAGTATTTTTACATTATTCAATTCTTTATGTGTGTATGTACTTTAGAAATCACTTCTTTTCTGTGTTGCCAAGTTAGCTTTGGATTTTGGCATTACAGACGACAAGAATACTGTAAACAAGTAACAAAACCCAACCTAAGCAAAACAAGTTGAAGACATTATGGGCCCATTTTCATACCTCTTGTAAAGACAAGGGAGACAAAAGGAAGGCATTTACCAGTGACTGGGGAATTTAGATCCGGATGCAGTTTTATGTTCCCTAAAAGTATAAAGTGCTTAAAGAGGAAAAAGAATTATTCCTTGCTGTTCTTTTTTCTCTAATGTGATATAAATATTATTTAAGAATTCATTCAGAGAAGATATTCTTTATGTAAGACTGTAAATATTTCGTAAATATATACACACACACACACATATATATACTCACATGTTGCTTTAAATGTTGCTCTAACTTGTATTACATGTAACAATTTGAAATGTAATCTGAATTAGTAGGTTCAATAAAGACAGATATTTTTGATAGGAAAAATTATTTGAAATTCTATGATGTTTATACGTCTTCCAAGTGTTCTTATGTTCATTCCATTCAGTCCCTCTTCCAAAGAAAGGTTGCACACACTTTGTGGGAGGAAGGGATGTCAGAGGGGGAATGATAGAAAATCAGTAAATTAATGAACTCAGTGTTCACTGTTAATAATGGTTCTGAAAATACATCAGAGAAACAGAAATTTTTAGGCTTTGAAATGTCAGTAGTAATGAAATTGAGAAAAATAAATATTGAAAAAAAGGAAACATTTGTCTAATTTAGGTCTTAATGATTGATTTGGGCTTATGGGCTGAAGGAGATTGATAAGAGGTCAGTGAATGCTAAAAGCACAAGATGTAGAGTCAGGATCTTAATTCATATTGCAGTGTGACTTTGCTTCTCTGAACGATAGTTAAAAAAATAACAAAGAATTCCTTAATCTCTAGCATTGAGTAGAAGACCATGAATAACTGCATTAAATTTTAGCTAGTAAAAATTCTCTAATAGAATTAAGACACCACAATGTTGGACCTGTACAGTAAATCTAGATCAGAATGTGAATTTTATTCAAAATTTTTGTATAGTGATCTCAGTTGACTTATAGCTCACTTTTGCCTATCAACTCTCTGCTTGAAGAAAATATATATAAAATAGATATGTGTATGTACATACACATACACACATGCACACAAGTAAAATATACTAGTGAGAGTTTTGAAAATTTGAAATAGTTTACAAACCTTTGGTCTGTTTCATTTCTTTAGTCCTAACCCATATTTTACACCATTATTCTCTGTGTCTATGTTCTCAGAAGATCCAAGAATATGTTGACTTGGTGTGGATGATCTTGTTCACTTCTCCGTTAACTTTTGATATTCTTTTGTAATCTTCAACAGATGCTGGTGCATAAATTGCAATTTTCCTCTTCATAGTCTCTTAGCTTAATCTCAGAATAAGCACATATCACATGAGACCATGGTTCTTTGTTGTTCTTGGATGCAGAATAAAACTGATTCCACTAATTCCTTCATTACCTCTATAAATAGAACTGGTGAGCTGTCCTTTTGTCATTTAAGTGAGGGTATGTATGTGTATTTGTGTGTGTGTGTGTGTGTGTGTGTGTGTGTGTATGTATGTTTTAGGAACAGCAGTTAGGCAATATAGACTGTTTAAAAACTGTGTGACTCTCAGAGTTCTCTGCCATTCCATCTTATTGACTGCAGATACAGAAGAGAGTCATCCTGGATAAAACGGCTACACAAATGAAAAGGGTCTTGGATTTGGAATCAGAGAACCTGGATTCCAATCCTGGTTTTGCTGCTTACTGCTTATGTGACATTAGCAAACACTTAAGTTCTCTGTGCCTCAATTTTTTTTTATCTGTAAAAGGCCTCTAAATTTCCCATGTAGCTCATTAAGCTTTAAAACCTGTGATCCTTTGATTCTGTAATTCTAAAATTAAAGCTCAATTTTAATTTTTCTATTTCATGGAAAACCATGACCAAAGAATTTATTACCTAATGTCCAAAGTGCTTGTGATGAGTCTCTCTGTACTTAAGTAGACTAATCCTCATGTAGAATTTAGTTTGTCATCATTACCATATATTTAAGCCTTTTACACTTGAGGTAACCAACCATAGTTTGTATTCTACTAACATAGACTTCAAGAATCTGAGGTACCTTGAAAATGCCATTGAACTAATTGCATTTGCCTTCAGAACATTAAAAACCTATTTAGTGAAGTATGCTCTGGCATCAAAAAGAAAAAAGAGAGAACACTCAGAATGTAGACACAAATTTCGCAGACACTGATGTGTAACTGAAGAGGGGTCTTACTGAGGTGTACTCTGGTCCAAAATACAAAGCTTGGAGAGACAAGTGAATAGTGAGTGTCCAGGGTTCAGAATTTCATACTAGGACAGCAGCCAGCCAACAATTGGGAAAATTGCACAGTTCTAACAATAATACCAAACTGACAGCAATATTTTTTTCATTGATAAATTATATACTAAGAATGAGAGGCAACATAGGGCCAGGCCAAGTGCTACCCTAAGTCACCCTGTAATATTAAAAACACAAGCAGGTCTTCTTGAGATATTAAAGGTAAGAAGGTCCCTTAACCAGGTGAGTAGATGTACAGTAGAGGATCAAAGGAAAAATATGTGATTAGCATGAGTAGAAAGAGTTCCCATACCAGTGAAGTCATGACTCCATCTAAGTATCCACTTTGAGAAGCAAAGATCTGGAAAACAAATGCAAATAAGTGCCATATAATCTGTTACCCTCCATAAAAGTCCTGCTCTCATGCCTCATTGGCATGATTCTTGGCACCTTCTCTGCACTTTTCCACTGCTACATTGCCATCACTTTACAAATGGGCATAGTACCTGTTTTCAGGCTTTTGAAGGGCTGTCTTAGGTGTGAATCTAGGGGATTAAACTTGTTCTGCTTAGACCTGAAGGCAGCACCAAGAACTATGGGTAGAAATTATAGAGATAAGCTTCATCTTGATGTAAAGAAAATTTTTATAGTTAGAGCTATCTGGTAGTAGAAAGGGCTATGCACACTCAAACTCCTGTGTTCTTTTGAGGTTTTTGTTTGAATTCATTAGGGAAATTGTAGTGGCCAAGGATTTGTTAGAGTAGAATGCCTTTGAGCTCCCCTGCAAAACCAAGGTTTAGGGATTCCTAGCCAATGAAAAATAGTATTAGAGGAATCACTGAAGTAAACTCTAGGTAACTTGTCTCTAGCTTCTCTCAAAGACAGATTCTTCACTGTTATTCTCTACTTTCCCCATAATTTTTTTTGCTTGATTCTTGATGTTGAATTAGACTTTTTAATTCCCTCTATTTGAAAAGAAATTATTTGATGTTTTTCTTCAGTGCTTTATAAGGTTAAAAAAAACCTTTTAGAAGTCATTTTCAAAATCTGTTCCTACATAATAAAATATTTGAACAGTCTTAAAGTTTCTTATAATAGGCTTTCAACAAAAATGAATATTTAAAATTTGCAAGTACTATTGTTGAGATTCTCCTTTAGTGAAAAAGATTTAAATTGTGATGCTTCAGTTTGACAAGTGAGTCCTTTTCACATATAAGTGATGATATTATCCTGTTTAATTACCTTTCTTCTTTTAGTCTATAACTGGATTAGCACAGAAACATTCCAGTCATATCTCATTAAAATCCCTTTATTTCTCATATACATATATGTGTGTATATGCATGCACACATATATGTATATTTTTTAAAATAAATTTCAGATTTTCCTTCTAACTGTTTCAGATGAGCCAGACCTTAGGTGAATAGAGAGATGTGCTTTGATTATGTTGTTTTTACTTCAAGAGCTGGCTAACATGACATCAATAGCCAAAGATGTGTGGTCCAGGCTGATAGCCAACCTGGCTTACTGCCATCACAAGTTGTAAGACTACACAAATGACTAAAACTTCACTTGCCTTCTTAAAATTTTCATCTCTCAAAGACAAGTGCTTTATCTGTGACCTAATCTTACCATAAGATGGTACTGCATATGAATGTGTTCTGAACACATTACAACTGAACATACAACACAGGATATTATGTTTGTTTTCAAGAGGTTACCATAAGGTTTTTCAAGTAGCATGGGCTAGTAGATAGAATGCTGTAATTCAAATCAGAAAGCTTAAGATCAAATCTCTTCTCCGACATTTACCAGCTGGGTAATGAAAAGAGCTATTTAAACCCCTGGACACTCGGTTTCCACATCTGTAAAATGGGATGAGTAATACTTAAGACTACATAACCAATTCATTTGTTCCATTAATATTTATTAAGTACCTACTATATTTCAGGAACTGTGCTAGGTGCTAGAAATTAAACAGTCGGCTCCCTCATGAAGTTTACATTCTATAGGGAGGAAACAGCAAATGTATAGATCAGTACATACAAAATATAAACTAGAAAACGTTCAAGGAAAGATTACTAAAAACTGGGGGAAATCAGGACATGCCTTCTATTGATAACGTTTGAACCTAACCTCAAAGAGAGTTTGGGAATCCAAGAGGCCAATGGTAGAAAAGAGAGATTTCTCTGGATGAAGGATAACCTGTATAGAGGAACACATGCAGGAAATGAAATGTCCTGGATGGGGAACAGTAGGGAGAGTAAATGAAGGGAACTCATGGGAACGTAGTCTAAAAAAGATAGGTTGAAGAATAGATTGTGAAGGGTTTTATCACCAAACCTAAGAGTTGGTATTTTATTCTAGAGGCAGTTAGAAGCCATGGAAGCTTCTTGAGGTGGGCAGTGCGAATCCCCTAGTCTCTTAATCCAGAACCACAAAGATGATGATAAAGTTAATTGGGTAATAGTATTTAAAGATTGCAACTCTCCAAACAAGAGACTTCCTTAATCCTTTTCCTTCTAAAGTGAAAAATAAAGATTCCCCTAACAAAGAAACCCTCAAAATAATTACAACCAACCCCTAAAATAGCTTGTCTCCTTTAAAAAAAAAGTACCAACATGGCTGATAATTGGAGTGTCCTACCTTCCTTTTCATAATGGGTGGAGAGACTGCTGAAGTCATTATAGCACCAGTGTGATATTCCCAGCACCCATGGAGGCCATAAATTTTCTGGAGCCAAATCCTCATAGTAACAAAGACATCTATACACAATAACAATGCAGAGGGCAACACCAGCTCCCCAGCCTTCCCCCTGCAAGGCTTCCCACAAACCAACTCCCTTAAACAAATCACAAACAACCTCTTTCACTCACACTAGACAGCTGCCTGCTTCCTTCCCAGCTCTGATTAGACTCTTAACTAATCTCCTCTCAGCTCTGCTCTAGCCCCATCTCTTCCTGTTGTAAACTCCTCCTACCACAGGTTCCATGTGATTCAGACTCATGTGACTCAGGCAGGTCACATGGGCCTATTAATGAATGAGAAAGATCTTCCAATTTAAATTATCAAATTCAGCAGCAACCTGTCCAGATTAGAAGGCATGAGGAACAAAGTCAGAGTCTTCTGCTCATGCTCTGACTGTAGCAGTGCTGGTGCAAGTATAATATTTTAGCTCTGGGCAGTTCATTCAGTTTTATTCTCTCACCATGCATAGATACCCCAGTCATGGGGCATGTCATGTCATGATGGGACTTTGGTGTCAAGTTTATGGCCTTTGATACTCAGGAGAGGTGATTCTCTGGTTCAGTAAAGGTAAGTATTTCTCAATAAGGAGAGGCAGAAGTAGTGAGGTCCCTGAGGGACTGAAAAAGCTCTCAAAGAAATACCTTGAAGGTTTCATTGTTGGTCACCCCATTTGTCACTGTTCCTAGATAATCCGTAGAAGCTGACTGCTTGATCTATGTCCACTAGTAACTGTAGCTTCTGGATTATGGCCCACTTTGTGCTCATTCTGTAAATTCCATCTTCATTCCAAGTTCCCTTACCTGCATTGGCAATGGAGAACCAGGAAACGTTGTACACAGGTGAAAGGTGATTATTTTTATGTCTCATTATGAACCTAAGTGGAGAAAAGAATAACTTAAGGTTTTCATTTTCCATTTTGATATGCCATTTCTGTTTCTGTTGGCTCCCCCAAAGTTCCCCCCACTGGATATACTCAGTTCATTTTAACCAACATTATCTTTGATAAGTGAAAGGCTTTTAAGATACAATGTAGACTTTAGATGAAGCACGAGCCAGTATGTCATGGAGCTTAACAGTTTATAGCATGCTCTTCTGAACCCTTTAAGGTTGATATTCACTCAGGCTTCTATCTTTGGCCTTCCTCTGCCCTTCTTCAACATTCAGACTCCAAGCTCTTACCCATTTCAGTTATGCCTTCTAGACTGAGGTTTCAAACTCAGCCTACTAAAGAGCAATCTTAATCTCTTTCCCAGGACCTTGCTTCTCCGACTAACTTCATCTATTCCCATCAACTATGAATGAATTTAAAGTAGTGTTTCTACTAAAATTATTTTGAACTCTTCAAATACAATTAAATAACATTTACTAAAATACTCTAATAATCAAATGATTTCATCATTGTGCTTGTTCTTTCCACCAATTCACATTACAACCCATATGGTTTTCATGAATTGCTGTGTTTCCCCCACCCCATTACCTGGTAGTCAACCTTCTGAAGATGATACTTGTATTTTTATATACTTTATAAATATTTAATTATCTAGCATAATACGTGTGCTTTTTTTAATCAAATTCTTTATAATATATTGAGGGACAATATTTCCATTAAAAAATTAAAAACTAGTAGAGACAAACTGTTGTATTTTAAATTCCAAGTATGCATAACTTAATTAATGGCCTGCTATTGAACTGTGGTTTTAAAAATAGGCAGCATTGCTTAGTTCTTTTCACTTCACAGGGTTACTATTTAGAATTGAGAGCTATGTACAGTATCTCTCTCTATATATATGTATATGTACATATATATATAAAACCATAAATTATGTATGTATATATATCTTATCTACCCATATATTTATAAACACATACGCATGCTGATATATATATACAATATAAACGTGTATAGAAATACACAAACATGCATATACATACATAATACATACACAAGATACACATATACCTACATGTATATACACACACATAGTTAAACGGGAGTTTAAGAAAGTTTTGTGATATGTACACACACAGACACACAAAACCTTTGTTGATTACAGCTCAAATGATTGTGTGAGCTTGGAGTGGGGAAGTTTCTCCCTACTCTCAAAGAACCATTTCCGCTGTATTCTTCAGTACGCTCCAGTGTCCAGTGAGCTTTTCTTTGCCTTCTAGAGTCAGAAGATCATTATGATGTGGTATGAACAATAATTTACCAGGAACATGCTAACAAAATTTAATATAGAAATATGTAATTTTATACTCTGAATTCATTCAGCAGCACCTCTAACAACAAATCCCCTAATAAGCCTCTAGTCAACTTTAGAATAAAAGCCATTGCCTTGAACGTAGCCTGTTTCTGGGAGGAAAATATGATTTTTGATAACCTGCTTATGAAGCAGTTCCAACAGAAACTACTTTCCATTTAAGGTTATTCTGTGGCTGCACTTATATAAAAAGCAGTGCTCTGAAATGAATCAATTGGATCTAGTTACTCTTTAGTGTACAGCAACACAAACACTAATGAGATAGATTTCATTAAGAGACAGTTGATTTGTGAGTGAGTTAAAGACCTCTCTCAGTTTGAAATTGCTTGTTTCATTTTGGCATTTGGTCTTTTTTTCCCCGTACCCTTAACCATTCGGACCCCTGTGTTGTCTTTGATATTGCTATGGTAACCCTGAAGGCTGATGGAATTCCCTCAATCTCTTTTCACAGAGGGTGATGAGACAGGAGTGATGGATAGTCTGCTGGAAGCCTTGCAGTCAGGTGCTGCTTTCCGAGACCGAAGAAAAAGGACACCAAGGCCTAAAGGTGAACATTATACTTGTTTCATGTTAGTTTCTAGGGAATTAGAACATAAAAGAATTTTTAAAAATTATTTCTTTAAAAAATGCATCATGAATTCACTGCTCTGGGCTGTTAAGAAGTTCTACCATTTTGTTTAATCCTTTCCTTTCAATGACACGTCATAGATGCTCATTCCTGTTGGCTGATGCCAATACCATTTACAAATCTATACACTGAACTTAGCATAGGCTTATTGGCATGACAAAATTAAGTTATAGAACCATATGTATCTTATCTTTTTGGAGCTCATAGTATAAAAATTAAATGGGAAGTAAAAGTCACAACGTTCTCCACGGAGTCAAGTATTTCACTGGTAGTGTAGCATTGCCTGGCTTTCAGAAACAATCTGAGGAGAAAATAATCTAGGTTATACAGTTACCCTTTTTGAGGAACAGATTGTAATATTAAGTTACTTTTGTTTCTATTTTTTTAATAGATATCCGACAAAGTCTCAGTCCAGTCTCACAGAGGCCTGTCCTGAAAGCTTGTAACCATGGTAATCAACAATATTTATGAGTTGAATATTCTTCTTACCTACTTTTATAGTGTTGATATATGATTTCAATAGGCTGCATTGATATTCCCGAGTTTCTGCTATATTAAAGAGTGAAAATATATAGTTGATACCTATACAATTAAGGATCGTGTTAGGATCCCATTCCTTCATAGTTACTGAGAGATGGTTTCTTATATTGTATTGTCATTCGCTGGATTATAAAGAAGGAGGTATTGAGTTCATTGTTTGCAGAAGCAATGACAAGACAGACAAGATAGCTGCTGTTCAAAGGTTCTTTTCCAAAACTATAAGTCCTCATTGAATTATGTTTTAAATGGGTGGAAAAGTGGAATATCTCATTTGAAGGTATAAATTAAAATATTGAATTAGAGATCTTTTTCCTTCAATCTATTTCTTGCTGTTAGTCATTATTCTTTGAAACAATTCAACCAGTGTCTTGACAGAGCTATAAATAGCATTAAGGTTCATAATAAGCTGTTGTAGAAAGATATTGAAGCCAGTACAATGACTGTAAAGGAGATATGTTGAAAATCAACATTAAAAAATAAAGGAAGCCAGATCCCATATTAAACATTGTTTTTGCTTAATGCTGCCAAAGGCTGGACCACGAATATAATTTCTAACTCACCTTTTGTCGGAGTACTCTTTCAATTAATTTGCTTTCCCTCCCCCCATCCCCCTTTTTGGCTTTCTGTGACATAAATGGTAGATCTAGATAAATTCTCTGGTACTTTGCTACAAGTGTGATATCACTTACTTTCAGATATTTGCTGATTGGCTAACAAAGTCATGTAGTCTAATCCGTACTCCCTTTTCACTTAAATGTCTCCTTTTTACATGGAGAATAATATTAGAATCCTTAGTTTGAGCAGGTTTAAATCTGCGGTGCTTTATTTGTTAGTTTATAAGTTCAACCAATTATTTTGATTCCTATGAAGAGTTACTGAATGACAGAACTTGTACTTTTCAAGGCAGAAACTGAAACAGAGTGAGCTTGTTGGGAAGGAAGAACATGCACCTTCCTTAATACCATCTGAATTACAACTGACCATTGTTGAAGTAGATCGTGTTATGAAATTGAATTTTTATGAAAGTGAATATCATGATACAAATGTTGTTTTAGACATGCTAATCCTGCACAAATGTGAAGGATGAATTGGAGGTAGACATCGCTAGTGCAAGTTGGGTGAGTAGAAGAATTGAAGATAGAGGTCAGGACTATAGACATAATATGGTTGTCATTTACATACATACATATATATACACACACACACACACACACACACACACACACACACACACACACACACACGCGCGCGCGCGCGCGCGCGCACGCTCACACACACACAAATGACAGCTGGAGCCATGATAAATTTTCTAAGAAAGAGAATATAGAGGATGAGAAAAAGAGACAGACATAGTAGTTAGAGATATAGGAAGACTCCATGCATTTTCATTGGCTGGCCCCTAAGGTGGGAATTTTCTCCCCCCTCAGATCTGTGTCCTAGTTTCCTTGGCTTCCTTCAATTCAAATCCAGCCTTCTGCAAGAAGCTTTTGCAAGTCCCTTTCCATTATAGTGCCTTCTCTTTGTCCTTAACCCCTATTCTATCCTCTGTATATCTTTTTTGTAAGTAGTTGCTTGCATATTGATATCCTTATTAGATTGTGAGCTTCTTGAGAGAGGGACTGCCCTTTTGCTTTTCTTTAATATCCCCAGTGCCACAGTATGTCACATAGTAGGTGCTTAATAAATGCTTGCTGACTTGATAGAAGATAACATTATAATGTGAGCCAATGGCATTTCATATATATTTTAACATCCTGGAAATTTAAGTAGGAGAGAGTTTATTAAAGTAGAGTTTAAATGCTATGGAAGAAATCAAGGTGAATAAGTCATATAAGAGTTAACTTAACATGAGTATATTGACAATTATGTGTAATACTGAGCATATTAAGTTAAACATTTGATCCCATTTATAAGCATGGTAGTAAATATGTTAAACAGTGTTGACATTTAATTTCATCTTTCTTTGATCCTCAAAACTCTTAGGCTTCTAAGCTAATGGCATTTTTATTGGTGCTTTGAATTTTTACTTTCATTAGGAAATTATTCTCGTCAACCCTAACTTATACCCCTTTGTAATATTTGTTGTCACTAAAAATTTGAACTGATGTTCTCATCTAAGTTCATTGTTCCTTGTCCTTTTTATTATATTTTTATACTTTACCACTCGCAATAAACTATATATTAATCATCTTTGTATTCTTTGCAGTGCCTCTTGCAGTATATCACATAATTTTTTTGAACTTAATAAATGGGCAGTTCAAACACCTACTTCTGAAGCATGACTTTAGAATTTGTGACCCCTAAATTGGTCGTTTCTCTTTTAATTAAAACCCCAGAAACAACTCTCTGTTCCCCCCACCTAAATGAATAGTGAATAATAAGGTATTATTTCAGAAGCTATAATATGCCTCTTTGATTATAATATCCATATGGAATAAAAATATAAGAATAATTTGAATGCTTTTCTCCTATTTAAGTAAATTCTTAATCTGTTTACTAACCTACTTTTATTGTATCCCTTATATTTAAGCTTGCAGAACTCTTCAGTTTTATTTGAAAATCCAGATATTCTTGCCATCTTGAATTTTGAAGGGTCAATGGTGAAGTTAACTAACTAACTCCTCTACTTATGTTTCAATGTTGTAAACCTGGAAAGATACTGAAAGTGAGGGAAAGCATCAGTATTAGTGATATGAATAGATGAGATCTTTTCTTTCTGCTTCTGTAAAGAAAAAAACCCAAAATTATATTAATAGGCAAGAGCACAATAGTATCTTTGCCCTACAACTTGTTTCCCAACCCAATAGAATATGCCTTTAAGATGAAAGTATAAACTTGGTCCCATTTATGGAACTGAAAGCTACCATAAGGAATCTCTGTTAAGCCAGAGCTATTTATCACTCATCACTTATTATCCCCAACTTATATCCACTAAGGAACTTTAATGTCAGTAAAACTAACTACTGATAGTAACTTTTAAATGGATTTTTTTTCATTCTAAATGTGACCTCTTTTTAAGCATAGTTAACTTATCAAATACTTTGAACAAGGAAATCTTTGTATTTCCCTCCAAACGTATGTTTTCTCTCTCCCTAAATTAATTTGCTTAGTTAAGGACATATTTTATCTTTTTCAAAATGAGATTATTCCTTCTGAATAGTTATAGCTTTAACAGTTACTTGTTCAAGAAATAGAAAACAGTTTGAATCATTTTACATTTTATTCAGTCATCTGTCTCTTGTATTTACCATGTATTTATGCAAAAGAAAGAATTGGCTCAGTAGTATTCCAACTTGGGTAAAGAAGCCCTGTGGGTATACAAGGCAGTTCTTCCTTTTCTAATTTGTAGTCAGTGCATGAGAACCTTTTGGCACAGTTACTATCAAAGACACTCTCAAGCATGAACTGGTTACAAATTGGGCTTCAAATTGTTTTAAAAGGACATTTATACAGGGAGAAGGAAGTGTCCTTCATTAAGTAAACTTTCAAACCCATATACTGAAGGGTTAGAATGAATTGAATGAAAGGAGATAGAGAACTAATGTGTCATTGAATTCCTTTCTTAGAAGACTTTATAACTGATCTATTTGAGAAAAACATCTCTAGGCTTCCATGGTTGACTGAAGTATTGTTTTTGTTTTGCTTTTTAAATTTTCACAGTAGCCTATTTTAAATCTTTACCTTTTCCTTCCATTGTGCCTGACTTCATAACTTATGGGAGTTGGAAGCTAGAGAGAGTTTCTTCATAAAATATACTGAAGAGGTGACTTTGTTTTTGTTGTGATAGGTTCTTTCTACTCATAAGACATAGAAAGAAAAGTATATTACATTTCCATAGAGTTAGAAATTATTTCAGATATTCATCAAGTGTGACTGTCTTCCTCCAGCCTAAACTATTTAAGACAGATTTTGTCTATTTTCCTTACAAAAAGAGATTCTTTATCCCTATTTGATAAATGAATTTCTTCCTTATATGTGGTTAAACTCCAGGCTCTTGGAATCATAGTATTCCTTAAGGCTCCAACTTGGAAAACTGAACATGAGTTTGTAGTAAAGCAGATTTAGGAGAAATGAAAATAAAAATATGGTTATCTTTGCCTCCGTTAATTAGATCAGAATTTGACAACTGTCAAGCAGGCTTGAATGTTTTTAGAAGTTCTCAGGACTCACAAAGTTACCTTATTTCTGATCCATTCATTCCCAGTCAATAAAGAAATATATTAGGGTTATTTTCATAAATAATGAAATTTAAAGGAATAAAGACATGACCAGTGATGCAATAAGAATTTATTAATTTTCCATTCTGATACGAGACCATGCTCTGTTAGAGTTAGTACAAGTAAAACAGACTACTTTTCTGTTTAAAAAGAAGTTGTAATCTAGCTGGGAAGACAAAAGATACCGGAAACATTTTGACAATAATTTCAAAGCAGTTATTCATATGGTATTTGCTATAGTAGAAAAGGAGTTGAATTGCTGTAATTGTTCTTGTATTCTTTTGCCAGAATTCTGTACTACCAAGTGAGGTGGTTGATACTGTTGGGTTAGCTGCTGCTGTTATTATTATAGCTAGACGTGTCCTGTCTCTTAAAGTTTGCAAAGTGCTTTTTCCATCTGAGACGAAACAACTGTGAAATATCCCCATACACAGATAGTTAAATAACATGCCCAGTGACATAGAGCAATAAACACAGGAAATAGGATTTGAACT
This sequence comes from Notamacropus eugenii, assembly GCF_028372415.1. Lineage (NCBI taxonomy): Eukaryota > Metazoa > Chordata > Mammalia > Diprotodontia > Macropodidae > Notamacropus > Notamacropus eugenii. The sequence goes on from NC_092877.1 coordinate 281,980,543, forward strand.
CAGGTTTCTATGTCCACTATTGTGGTTTCATTTCAGATACTAGATTGCAGTTCCACTGGATTTCTTTGGTTTACTATATGCATTATTTATATTGATTTGCCAACTTTTTTTTTCACTTTTCAATTTTCTCTTCTTTGATCACATGCTTTCCATCTCTCCCCACCAGTTTCAAATTCACTCCAAGTTTCTTATTTCCAATAACTTTTCTGTTGATTAAAAACTTAAACCTAAAATAAACATATATAAAGAAGCACTTTGTAGCTCTGAAGCACTGTATAATTCAAGGTTATTTTTGGTATCAAGTTGTAATGATTACTGTTTATGCTTTATAGTTGGTGACATAAAGAGCTCGCAGACATAAGAAGATAGACAAAAGTTGTCTTGTGGAAAGTACTGTGTGAACCCTAATTCAGATACTCTATGTTTGATCCGTCGTTGTCATCGTCATCATCATCATCATCATCAATGTCATCAATATTTTAAGAGTTGGCAGCAGTATTACAAAAATAGTAGTCTCCATACTGCTTACCTTTTAAGAAAATAGCAATTTGAACTAACCATTAAAAAAACTCTTTGTGATTTAGATGTAATTAAAACTTCATTGATCAAATCCTCCAAATTTCTGGTTTTATAGTTTTTAAGCCATTACACTTTTTAAATTTTTTTTCCCTCTTCGTTAGGCAATAAGATTTCTTTGGGTCTGCTGTTTTTGTATTTTTGTATCTTAGATAATGCTATTCAAAGCTCATTCCTCTCCCTCTCACCCTGCTTTTTTTCAGATAAATTGCATCTCTCAAATTAGTATTATATTCATTCCTCCAATAAATAAATGTTGGCCTAGCACAGAGGCAGCTCTCCAACTCTTGTTTAAAAAAAAACTATTAAAATATCAATAACAGCATTAAACAAACTAGGCTTTTATGAGTAAATCTCGTGTCTAGCAACAGTAAAAAAAAATCAATTCCCTATGTACTTTATGATATCCTGGCCATCTTTTACCTCTATCATTCAGTCTGTCATCTCTTAGTTTCCTATTTTAAATTAAGGCCTCAAAATAAGTGTTTTATTCTAACTAAGAAATCTGTAGTGCTATTTACAGCACCCTCCCTGGGCTACTTCTCTCACTTGTACAGGCTACTCATAGGTTGAATCCCCCAAAAAGGTGGCTGTTATCTATCTTGAGTTCTAGGGGATAACTTTATAAGTGACTATTTCTATTCAGGAGCCCCAGGTGATATGCTTCCCATTAACAATCAACCAGTAGAATCAAGTAGCTCTTAGGAAAGGGTTTTACTAAGTTTGCATAGCAACAGCAGTAGTTAGAAACATCCACTATAAATCCAGGCCTCACTTTTATACAAATATATAGTGTACATGGGACTAAAACTTAGAGTACAGCAGATGTAGTGTACAGATGTGGTACAGAATTAATAGTAATTCACAACTTCTTCTATTATATGACCTAGAAGTCCTTTTTCTCTTCACAGGATCCTCATGCTGGATTCTTAGGGTCTACATCTCTGCATAGCCTGACTCTTAAATTTCTAGGTGTCACATTCCTTGAATCTGCTTACTTCTTCTGGTAACTGTAACACCATATCTGTCTCTTTGGACTGAATATCTCTCTGTTGGCCAACATGGCCAATAACAAGGGGAAAAGAGAAAACCCTCTCCATGAATACATGTTGGGGTCTCTTCCACAGCTACTTCCTACTTTTGACCCATATAAGTTTTGATGCCCTGCAGCTCCTCAGGAGAATGGTTAATTGTTTCTCTTAGTCAATTGCATATTTCCTTTCTTGACCTGATTAGAGAGGTGAGATTTGAACTCAAGACTTCCACATTCCAAGTCCAATATTACATATGCCATGACAAGTTGCTCTTAACTATTATAAGTATGATATATACATATACATAAATTAAAAATGAAAATAAAAGTTTTCATATATAATGAATATATCAAAACTCTTTTATGTGAAAGTTGCTCACATTTATAAATTCATATAAAAGGAAGTAAAACATGCAAAATTGTTTACTTTTTCCCTTTTTCTCTTGAGAAACATATTTTTTTTCCTTATTACCTTTTAAATAGATTTTGTGGATCAATGAGATAACACATAAAAGAACTTTCAGCTCTTTGGAAGACAGATACTATATAAATCAAATCTTTTGTTGTCTGTAGTACAAGAATAATAATCCCTAGCAATAAATACTGGATGTTTTTGTGTCTGATCTGTTGAATCAAGCCTAGCACAATTCAGGTCCCTATAAATTCTCAATACTCTCCATACTGAAGAATAATATTCTAGGAATAGAGAACATGTAGATAATGTGATCCTTTCCCTTTGGGGTCCATCTAAAACTTCAAGTTTACTGTAACCATGCCACCTGGGGCATTAAGTTCACAAAAGAATTGATACAAATATGTTAATGATAACTTATTTATATGTTATTTTCATAGTGTAATGAGGACAATTTAAGACTATTGACTGAAGCCAAAATCAAAGTGGAGAATAGCCAAGAGCGTACCAATCTTCTCTGATTAATAGTGTAGGGCATTAATAATATAAAATTCATTATTTAGTTTGTTAAGGTTCTAAAATCCAGAATTAACTAAAAATTTGTAAGCTTTGATAGAATTCTTTTTCTATATTCATTTTACAAGGTTTAGCAGGGTCAGGAAATGAAATGGTTTGAATGTTTACCTGTTCTCCTTCCTACCTCACCATCCTTTTTATATTCATCCACTGGTGAGCCAAAGAAGGTCTCAAATGGACCGCATTAATACCTAGGAGACAGGAATAAAACCAATTATTTCACTGTTATAGGGAACTTCTAGAAAAGAAATCTCTTTCTACTAATTCAGGACCATAACTTTTATATCTTGTAGGCTTAGAGAGTTGCCTATAGCCCTGAGAGATTTAATTTCTTGCCAAGGTCCATAGCCAGTATGTGTCAGAAGCTAGACTTGAAGATAAGTCTTCTTGGTTTTGAGGCTCTCTATTCTGCCTTGATATTTCTATAGTCATCCAGCTGGAAATTATGTATGGAAATTTGCAAAATTGACTTTCCCCTTTTTCTGATTCTTCCTGGTGCCAGATTGACCAATAAATAAGCTTATATTAAATGATGATGAGTGGGTGGGGAGAAGGAAGAGCACATATCTACCTAGCATTTCCTGTTTTTACCTCACACCATCCACCTGCCTATAATTTAATAGGTAACCAGTGCCTGCAATTTATAAATCCATATTTTCGTGCTAGCTTTTGACTGGCATGTTTCTAAAGTCATGTCTGACTCTTAGTGACCCCTTTTGGAGTTTTCTTGGCAAAGATGCTGGAGTGGTTTGCCAGTAAGTGTCTGAGGCTGGATTTGAACTCAAGAAGATTCTTCCTGATTCCAGGCCCAGTGCTCTATCCACTTGCGCCACCTAGCCACCCCAGGTTTTGACTACATTTTACACTGGAAAAATGTATACATAGTAGGAACATAATAAATTGGCTGATAGATGGAAGAAAATAGCTATAATGTTTATTAGCACTGGTACTGGAATAAATAGTAATGATCAATAAGTACTGTATGTATCATTTAACTAATCTTGCTTGCAGTGTGCTTTTACTACTCAAAGCTCTCTTTGGCTAATTAATCTGAGTAACTGACATACACTGATTTCTGTAATAGAAATCCACAGAATATATGAAATGAATAAATGAATACTAAATTTTACTCAAGAGAAGAAAAAATGCATATTCACTTAATATATACATCTGCTTTATTAATCACTTTCACATTCTGTTGTAGCAGCCTCAGGGTTAAAAGATGCTGGCAATTTTGTTTTATTTTGAAATGTGATAATTAGGCCTATTAAATTATATGTGCATATTTTTCCATTATAACACTTCCTGCAGCACAAAACTGCCTAATACAATATGCAAATAAAAAACAAAATTCTTATTTACTACCATATCCATGTTAAAAGTTGGACTACTAAATACTGTAGTGTATCTAGATTTAAATGATCTCAAAAAAATGAAAATGTTCAGAGCAACATTTGATTTATAACTCAATACTGACATTAAATCAAAATGCTGTATAACTTCCAAGTCTGGATATGCAATTTAGCTAAGGCTCTCGTTTTAAATCCTTCTTAATGCTTCTATTATAATACTATAGTTAAACCAGAAAGTCCTCAAGTTTTATGTGTGAGGAAGCATGAACAATATTTTATGATTGATATTTTATCATCTGGTAAGAGACCTAGTTTCCTAATTGCACTATAGATGATAGTCTTCCCCTGTCCCAAAGAAGGGAAGAGGAGGATAAAAAAATCCTTTAATTTAGAGTGATCCATCATCGGGCAACCAACCACTCAAAAGCTAACATTCTTAAATGCTCTCAAATGTCCAGTATGAGAAATAAATGAAGGACATGATGCGTTAAGGGATTTCCAGTTGAGTCTCTCAGGGTAGAGCAGACTGCTACAAGTGAGAGCTTTGGGGATCACTGCTGTTTTTGTTTCCTGCCTAATCAGTCTTCAGGCTTAGATCTCAGCTTTAAATCTGGTCTTTCTTATTTTGCCAGTCATTGATTGAGAGGTATATACAGTTAGTTATTATCTACTAAGTTAACTTGGTTTCTGTTAATGATGATTGCCATAAGATCATCATATTAAAAACTAATTTTGTGAACCTTCACTACAAATGAATTTCCTTTCCTTATCCTTTTCCCTAAAAAAGTGAAGCAAAAATGGACTTTTATGGACTGAGTCCTAGAGTCAAGCATATTTAGCACTAGTACAGAGTTTTGAAGGATAGGAACTTTGGGAACTATTTTTACTAACATGAAGGATTTTTTGAAAATTGTTCAACTTTCATCACCTTACATGTCATGTGTATGAGTGGAACTGGTTATGTATGTATCATTCATAAATTAGGACTATCCCCAATAAAACAAGTAATTTTTCTGTCTTGATAACATTGTAATTAAAAGATTATTTTACTATACAAATAGCAGTATGCTACCTAAACCCTTTAGGCCCCTGTTTCATCCTTTGTAAACGAGGAATAATATTTGCACTCTCCCACTCACAGACTTATTATAAAGATTTTATAAAATGTCAGTAAAGTGCTTTGTGCACTTTAAAATGTTAAATATACATACATATGTATGTGTATATGGCCAAGCATATGCAACGCTCTATTTATTTCTGTTATCATTATCGTGGTCATCATACCCATTTTTTCATCTGAGACTCATGGCTCACTTATTTGGATTATCTAGCTGTCTGATCTTGGTTAAGTTGCTTAACCTTTATGTGGCTCAATTTCTTTATCAGTAGAATAAGGAGGATGAATTATCTACCCCTAAGGTTGCTCCCCACTATGATTCTCTATTGTCAATGTCTGTGGTAAAAGATCTATTCAGGTGTGCAAGATGGCATGCCTGTACTGTGATGGGCATATCCACATGCAACTGGGCAGGTTATATAATATACATGACCACAATGCATCTCTAGTGCCACATTAAAATCATGTATTTCGGGAATGTATTACTAGGTCATACGTTCACCAATGTCTCATGCTATTTAGGTAACCCTGAAGCCATAGGTCACAAGTTCTGGCAGAGCTTACCAGGATGGAAAGGGTTCATGGGTTGACCCCGTGATAGACTGTGTATTTGTTATCAGAATATTCCTTTCTTGGTTAAAACATGTTCAGTCTGAAAGCAGAGTTTCAGTGGGGTACAAATAGGATCTGAAGTGGTATGTTTGTAGTTTCTTATAGCATAATATTCTTTTACATTCTTTTTACGTTTTCATTTACATTCAGATTATATTACATTTTATATTGACAGTTTGTTTAGCCATTCTCAAGTTTATAGGCATCTACTTTATTTCTGGTCCTTTGCTTCCATAAAAAGTTCTGCTATAAATATTTTTATTTCTATGGAGCTTTTCTTTTTGTTGATCTTATTATATACGTCTAAGAGTGGAATCTCTCACAGAATTGAAAAATTTTAGCTACTTTATTTGAATAATTCCAAATTATTTTTCAGAATAGTTGTACCAATTCACATACAAGCTCCATCAACAATTTAAGTTGTGCCTTCATGAAGCTAATAAGTTAGAATGAAAAATCGAAGCCACCAAGTTATTTTTTTCATGATGCTGAGCAAATAACTTGACTGCTTTTTTGTCCCACTAAGTTTTCTATTTTGATAAATTCTTTCCTTGTTTAGACATAGGTCTTTCTCTGCAACCTTATAGACATCATTATGGAATGATGGTGAGTCTCTCTTCTCAAAGACGGTGTCAGCAGAGCACAAGTTCTAGCTTTTGCCAACTTGGTAATTAATATTACTGTACTGTGATCTTAAAGACATATCAAGATACAGTATTGTCTAGTTTCTGTCTTCCTATTAGGTGGAAGCCTAAACACATATGTACTATCATTTATGTTATCCTAGAGCCTCATTTTCATTAATCATGGACCAAAAGAAGCCAATGATTATTGAATGAGATGTAAACTCATGTACTATAATATCCTAATAGAGAAATTATATTGAAATGCTTCAGGCAGCACATTCAAACTCCACATACAGTTCAAGAGTCACTTAATGGCTAAGATGCTCATCTGAACAATCACTAGGCAGAACCCTCTAACGTAGTTTGTTCATTCAGTTTTTTTAAATTCTTCAGGATAACCCATTTCACAATGTCTGTGGTAACTTCTTGCTGTTTGAGCACCTTTAAATTAATTTTAGCAAACTCAGGCAGATTTTTACTTCCTATAGCCATTTCACTATCAGATAATGAGTTATCAGTAGATTCCTCCTTGGTAAAATTGTACTTTAGTGCTTTCCTCTCTAATTTTATTCATTTTTGTTACCTTTGTTTAGAACATGTAGAGAAATTTTCAAACTGAAAATTTGGAGCCAAAAATGGGTGCAACATGTTAATAAAGCTCTGACCAAAATTCAATACAATATGAAAATTGCTTTAACTGAGGTTTGCAGACCTCAAAGCTCTATATAAATGTTAACTATCATAAGAGTAATATTATTCACATCTCTTAAATATTAAGTTATCCCAATCTTGTGTGTCTGTATATATCTTTCTGTGCATAACAGAATTATGTCACCAACACATACTCACATTATGTTCTGTTCTCTTCTAGGAATATTCTGCATTTTTTGTGCCCAGCTGTCTTTACCCTATCCTTTATATGTATGGCTTGTTTTTTTAACCTTAAGTATATGATTTTTATTTGTCTTAATTGAAATTTGTCTTGTTTTTGACTAATTATTTGTCTATCAAGGTCATTTTGAATTCTTTTCCTGTCTTCTGAAGTGTTTAACCCCAGCCCAGCTTAATGTCTTCTGCACATTTAATGAGTGGATTCTCAATTCATTAATTGAGAGTATACTCATTAAGTTTTAATATTTTATCATCTTATTACACACAGTTTCCACCCGGTGAATGGCAGGTTGCCCTAGTCACGCACATGTTTTTCATTTTCGATGAACATTTATCAAGCACCCAGAAGTGGCATGATACTGTCCTAGGTGCTATGTAGTCTAAATAGTCTAGGTTAAATGCCGTCCCTGACCTCATAGCATTTAATGTGTAAAGATAAAAAATTATGAAGTTCAATAATATAAATAAAAAACATTGAAAGAATATAATACAACTTACAGACACATTTTAATACAAACATGGAAGGGTTAGTTAAGTATATGAAAGAATGATATTCAATAGATCTCAGTTAATTAGGGAAGGCTTCCTAGAAGAATGAATTTTAAGTTGGATCTTCAAAGAATGATAATGTCCTTGGCAGACAAGAATGCTTTTTCCATGATCTATTTGTGTTCTTCAGTGACTAATGAGGCTATTCTGCTACCTAATGACTTTGTACCAATTGGGACACAGGTGTTTCAGTTTGAAATATTTTTTAGAAAAAAATTTCACTGAGCTATTTCGATCACTTTTTCAATATGATAACAACAATAACATCTTTATTTGACTATTTAAATTTTGCAAAGTACTTTCCTTAAACCCTGTGAAGTAGGTAGTATAAACATTATTATCTCTTTTTACGGATTAGGAAACTGATAGGTAAAGTGACTTGCCCTTAGTCACATAGCATTCACTGTTCAGTGCATGGAGTGCTGGGCCTGAAGTCAGGAAGACCTAGCCATAAATCCAGCCCTAGACACTTACCAGCTGTGTGATGGCAACTTATTTAACATTTGCCTCAGTTTCCTCAACTATAAAATGGTGATAATAGAAGCACCTGCCTCTTAGGATGGTTGTGAGGATTAAATGTAATGTTTATAAAGCAGTTAATACAGTGTCTAAAACAGAAGTACTATATAAAGGTCAACTGTTGTTATTGTTGTTAAGATTCACATACAGGTCTACTGATTTCAAGCTTTTTCATCAGCTTTTACCACTACCTTATGCTGCCTCTTTGTCTGTTATTATGGATACCTACATACATATGCTTATGTATGTATCTACACATGTATGTGTATATATATATTATATCACACACATGCAAAGTAAAGAATAGTGGAAAGGGAAAGAGAAGGCTGTTTCAGGACAATCATGTGAAAAGAGCCGGTGCAGAAAATAATGAAATATTTGAGGGTGAAAGAGAATAGGATAAGAGGGCATTGAGGTGGATGGTCTCAATTTGGTTGGTAAAGTACAATGTCAGGTATTCCAGCTTGAACAGAAAAGATGGTTTGGAATATCCACTATGTGGGTAGAGAATCAGTAAGGCAAATGCAAAAGGATTGTCTTATGCTGATGGTACAGATAAGATTAGATAACAAATTTGTAGTGGATTGCTTCCAGCTCTCTTCAGCATCATAGGAGGAGGAGAGAAGAGGGACGTAATTCAAGATTGGGTTTTGATAAGATTTGAACATCAGTAGGACTGGAGGATGAGGGGTTTGAGGGTAGAGGACAGCATAGAGTTTAAACAGTTGTTTAACTATAGGGTTGAAATTGGGAAAGGAAGATACTGGGGAGCAGAATTGATGACCGAGAGTATCTCAGTGGATGAAGGGAGTAGAGGTCCAGGTGAGAATGAAGAATGAATTTAGCTTTCTCAAGGCACAGGAAGAGATGAAATAATACATTGTGATTTCATAAGGACATTTAAATTTTTTCTTTTTTATCATCAAAGCGGATCACTAATAGATGATGGTGTGACCGAGGATATAATCATTCGTGGCTAAAATGCAGTAAAGGAGTAAGCTGTGGAGTTGAGGAGATTCGGGAATTGGAATGTTAGGGTATTTGAAAAGCCATCAGCATAGATGTTGGAATTAGCTGGTATAGGGACAGAAATATGGATTGAAGTTTTGAGACAGGTACTTCAACCCCTGCTTAGTGTCTTAGCTCTTCTCTCAAGTAGTAGCTGAGAGACACTCCATTCTTAATTCTTTCTAAGAAAGGAAATCAGAATTGCAATTTGAAATATTGGTAATTCTGTGTATGTGTAGAATATATGCTTCAAACTCTCATTTTATCTGTTTTCTTCTTTCCCTCAAATACACCAGCCCTAACCATTCTCCATACTACACACTAAATTGTGTGCAATATAACCCCCTACCCTATCCCCTGTTAATGTCATTTTGTTTCATAGAGAAAAAGTAGTATAATTAATCCTAAAGTTCTATTCTAAGATTTTTTTTTTTAGGCTTTCATATAATCATATATGAAAATGTGGGAAACCTTGTACTACTTTTAGTCTCATGAAATTAATTAGCATATTTCCTGTTTATATAACTGAGAATTGTTTTAATACAAGCCATGTGGCTGATTTGAGTAAATCAAAGTATACAGCATTAGTACTAATATAAATTTTTAAACTTTTAAAATCTGTTTAAGAATTTTATTTTAAGTTACATTTTTATTGTCCTGATTAACTTTGAGCAATCCTAGTTATAGTTTAAACTTCCATTCCTCTGAACATTGTCTAATAACCAAGCCCCCTATAACTAACCAAAACAAGTCAATTAAAGCAGAAAAATAAATAAGAATTATTCTCGTTTCCTCTCCCTGTATTCAGAATGGGTATAATCTCCAGCATTTGCTAGTCAGGAAATAGCAACTTCCCAGGAAACTCTGTGATGGTGTTTGAAATAGAAAAAGAGTAAATTGTTCCTCATCTCCTCTCAGCTTTGTCTTGGCAGCCAACATGGAGATCCATCATTTTCCTGGCTAGGTCCAAGGCCATCAGGATTCTACTTAGACTCTATGCTTTGCAAATGCTTTTTCAGACTTGGATGTTTTTTTCACCTTATCTTCTCTCTGACTAAAGGATAAACGCTTCAGCATGTTGTCAGTGACTAATAAGTAGACTCAGTTGCCACAATTAAGCTTTCACCTAAGCCCACATAGCCTGATACAATCCTGCCTCCAAATAGAAAGTCTCACATGATTCTGGCATTTTGAGCTTAGGCCTTTATGATCAGTGAGGTCAAGAAAACTGTTATTGGAAGTGATCTGTTTTTCCCCATCACAGTTATTGTCTTTAATATTGTTTTTCAAGTAATAAAATGAAGTGGTGAATGCTAGTATTTGAAAGCAGTTACCTAACTGGGGATTATTTTTGGTAACAATTTAGGTGTGAGTGAAAGCTTTTTAGAAGTGTATATATATATATCCTGGGCATGGCACCAACCTCGACCGTTCCTAGCTTCTCTCCCTTTTTTTGGTCCAGGATTAGATTATTCATCTCACCTTGCACCCATGTCAGCAGGCAGCTCCCTAGCATTCCCTAGCGAGAAAGCCATTTGGCTACCAATGACTGTTAGGGTCCTAGAGTAACCATGACTGGAGGCATATACTCCTAGTACTCAACCTCTGTAGCTCTTTAGCTCTTACCAGGGTGCTCCCCATGAAATATTTACTGAATAGGGAAATAAAAACAATGGTAATTCCAACATTTACTCAATAAAAGATAAAAGCAAGAATAGTCAAAATATAGTAGCACATCTAGAGTTTGGGTCACACTGCCCCATCACTGTACATTGTATCCATAGGGAAAAGTAGGTATGTTCTTATCTGAATTTCAGGAGAGGCACATGAATAAAGCTCAACCCATGATTCTGACTAACAGTGCTTTCTTCTGGTCCAGGCAGCCGTCTTGGTCAGGAACTATCATTTTAGAAGTATTTCACCATCCAACTCCAGACCGGAGTTTCTGAAATTTTTTTCCACTTTTTCTGCTCAGAACCCCTTTTCATGTTTTGTCAGGGCATTGATGTTGCATGGTCTGAGGACATGCACAGTGCAGAATGCATATGCTTTGTGTTCAGAACTAAGATTGCAGTGAGGTTGCAGGATGTGACACAGGCAAGTGCTGCCAGAAACACCTCACATTCGTTATGCATTTGATTTTTAATTAAATTTTTGTCGTTGCCTATTCAGAAACCTTTTTCTTTTGCCAAATTTTTTATGACCCCATTTGGTGTCGTGACCCACAGTTTAAGAAGCACTGCTCCAAGACTACCCTAGCTCTCATAGATTGGCCAACAGTAGGCCCCAGCCTAAGCCTCACTTGGTCTTTGTTTGGGCCCTAATAGCTCAGAGTGAGTATAAATGGCAGTTGTTTCTGTTTTGACCAGAAACCCTGAGGGTCTTTCTCTCCCAGACTGATTTTTTTTTTTTTTTTGACTAGGCAAAAAAGGATATTCTTTGCTTCATTTCTTATCCAGCCTTAATCACTGAATGTGTGTTAGCTTAGTCAAATTGAGACCTGAAAAAGAACTTACCTTAAAAAAGCCAAGGTCTCCCATTACATCAGGGGCCATTTCTAGTTGTCCTCATCTGCATTTTGCCACTAGACCCAGATGGCTCCGGAGGAGAAAGTGAGGCTGGTTTTTTATCTCCCCTCCATTGGATTTTAAAGTTTTTGAGGGTGATGCCATGACTTGCAAGTGAACTGAATCTTTCCCTGTTTGTATTCCCAGCACTTAGCACAGTGCCTGTCACTTAGTAGGTGTTAAATAAATATTTATTGATTGATTTTCCTTCCCTTTCTTTTAAAACATATATTCCAGGGTTGAGGCCACATGTGACCTTCTGGGTCCTTGAGTATGGCTTTTTGACTGAGTCCAAGTTTTATGGAACAAATCTTTTTATTAAGAGGAAGGAAGTTTGGATTCAGTCAAAGAGTCACACTTGAGAGCCTCTAGGCTGCAGGTTCCCCATCCCTGGATTACACTAAAGGGCGACACAGCTACTACCCCCTGAAAGATTTTCGCTATTTCAAGCTGTAGAAAGCACTAGAGAACAATAAGCAAAGACAGCTATTCAAACTGCAGAGGATTCTTCTTTCCTGCAATCAGATTCCATCAGCTTCAGAGCTTCTCTCCATTCAAACAGTTCTTTGTATCATCTGCAAAGCCTGGATTCAGCTTTGCTCAACTCATGTCCACTTCTGTATTCTTCCTGCTCTATGTAGTCTATCACCTTCTATGTCTTCAGTTCCCAAAATCTTCTGACTCTGTGCCTCAAATCTGGGCCACCTTGTTTTTGTTGTTTCACCTCTACTTTTATGATTTGCAACACGCACACACACACACACACACACACATCTATCTTTATGTCAAGTATGACACCATAAATCTTTCTATAGCTATCCCATAGTCTCTAAGCAGTTGTAGATAAATGATCTGATGGAGTACGATGTACTGAAGCCAGCTTTACCTATTTGCTGTGCTTTCAAACATGCCCCCGCAATACCTTTCTTTAAGGGACATTTTCCCTCAGAAGCGTGTGTGTCTCTCCAAGCATTTTTATATGAGGGATAATGTTTCTTAGGCTGATTTTTATCATTTTTCCATATAGAAATATTATTTTTCTGTACCTTTCAGTGATCAAAATATCATATATTTAAGAGAAAGTGTCTTATAGAAACATAAGGAAAATCCCATTATTATATTGGTCATGTGACCAGAATTAGATAATGTAGTAGAGTTTATACTTGCTAATAGTCATTACAGAAGTTTGTCCAGGTCAAAATGAAAGGTGTGAGTGAGTGACTTTTCCAGCAGTTTTTCCTTTACAACTCTTTCTTCTGCTCTCTTTCCATTATAGTATATGCCCTTGTTGTACTCTTGAAAAGAGACAGAATCTCCTCAGAAACTGTAAAAGTAATGCAGTATCATTTATTATTGTTTAATACTTACTGTTGGAAGCTAGATGGTACCATATGTGAATGCCAAACCTGGAGTCAGGGAGACTTATCTTCTGAGTTCAAATCTGGCCTCAGACATTTACTAGCTGTGTGACCCTGGTCAAATCACTTAACTATTTTCTTCATTTTCCTGATCTGTAAAAAGATCTGGAGAAGGAAATGGCAATTTGCCCTAATATCTTTGCTAAGAAAACCCCAAAATGGATCATGAAGAGTTGGACACAACTGAAATGATTGAACCACAATAACTGAACCTGTAGCTGTAAGCAAACTGTATTTTGAATGGTTTTTAAAAGATTTTGTCTCTGCTTTGTCAAAGATAGTCAGACAAAGGTCCATCCCTCTGGAGAGGTATATAAAATATAAGAAGTCAAATGTCACCTATAGAGTTTCTCAACCTAGTCCCTGCCAAATGAAGATTGTTCTTTGTTGGTTAAGGAATATTCCTGGAATATTACGTATCACCAGGAATGGCCGTATATGCCAGCTATTTGGCTTTGCCATAGAGTCACTTAATGTTCATCCAAGTGTCTTATTTTGTGCTAAGATGAACACCTCCATTTTTTTTTACTTCTGTTATTATAGAACTTATTCCAATTAACTTTGTTATTTCTTGCTCTCAGAGTGTTTCACGAACAGCTTGCCTGATGTTCTCTAGTTTGTTTGGTTTTAAGTGGTTTAAAAGACCAACTGACATTTTGAATCCCCAAACAATCTATTAACACATTATGGATTCCAATGAAATATTTCAACTAAGTCCAAATTAACCAGTATTTGTGATAATTACATTAGGCTTCTCTTATCTTCACTTTTCTGATCATCATTACGTACCTGAATAGCAGACTTTTTACTGCTCAAACAATCCTGATATTAAAAAAGACAAAAAAAACCTTGTCTTTTATTCTTTCCGTAATCTCTGAGATATAAATGTCATATAACCTGATGGTAGGGGAAAGTGTGTAAAGAACATGGGAGTTTTTGCATTTGGCTATTTTGCCTACATTCCAGATATCTTTGTGGTATTAGAAAAAGAAAGGTATAATAATGGTAGTTTGTTCTGGCTATTAAAAGCCATAGGTGTACATTAGGTTAGAAAACTTAAGAAACCTTTTGTTATTAATTAAAAAACCCTAGTGCCATGAAGTAAGAATGTGAACTCTGCCTATTCAAGTAGTGGTTATGATGCTGCACAGTAGCCTCAGCCAAAGCCCCATGTTGTCTGGGCAACTCCAGTTGCCATAGCAATGAAATTCTGTTGAGGGAGCAGGGCGAATGCTAATTGTAGCCATTTGTTGTTCCTTCTGTCAATCCCTTAACTAGCACAGTTGTAGAGCAGCCAGAGACTTTGGGTGAACAGCACAGAGTGCCCCCCAAAGCATTGCCACTGAAGGCAACCGGCTGCTCAGTTTAAAAATTGTTTGAGCAACCAACAGGGCTGACAGTGCCACTGTGTGGGCAGAAGCACAGCTTGACTCACACCCTGACAACTGTTGATCTGGGATTTAGGGGGGAAGACAAGATCATTTTAAATCCTGTTAAGAAGGTACTGATGACACAGAGAGAGATAAATACAAGGCAACTCTGAGCAACCTGTATCTAGATCCTTTGTCAACAATGTTGAATCCAGAGGCCTAAGAGCAAGAACCATGACCTGTGATTATTTTTATTTCTAATTTGAATTATCATTAATATGGCCTGTGGTTAAAAGAATTCATTAGATTGAAAACAGCTTATTGAAATTCATAATTATAATTACTAGATAAAATTTGCCAGACTGCTTCCCTGGTAGTAGTTTTTAATATTTTAAATCCATATTTTTAGTGGTATGTGACTTGACTGGCAAAAACAGGTTAAAACTTCAGTTCTCCTCCATGTAGATGAGAAGAGTCCCAATTTGGAAGACAAAAAATAAAAGACATTTACAGATTTGGGTGGATTCGAATGCTAGTTTAGTTCAAGAAACAATAAGCTTCCACATGGAGGGAGGTGGCAAGTAGTTAATTCATTAATAAAACCTAATTTCTTTAGGTGTGGTAAAAAAAACAAATCATTATAAATGGTCAGTTAAAACATTTGAAGGACCATTATTATACCTTCTTTTAAAAGCTATTACTGACTATAAAATGGTCAAATTAGAGAGGATTAAAAATTTGCTGCTTTGCAAACAGCAATATATTTCACAGAAGTTTTTAGTGTGCACATTTAAAATATATACACATAAGTAGAAGAGATCAAGTATTGAGGCTTTGGCGATCTTAAAATGAGAGTGGAACTTCTTTATAGTACTGCCTATGCTAGCTGGGTCAATGCATGATAATATATGAATTTCCGTTTTAGGAAGCCAGTTTTAACTTGTTATACCTAAATCAGCATCATAATAAACCATAATAATTGTGTTAGCACCTATTTCTAGTCTGTCTCATAAATAACAAGGGTACCCCAATATATAAAATACTTGGAAAATGTAGTCCCAAATGAATGTTAATCTGTTTACTGACCATTCAACATGCTTTAGAGTCAAGAGAATTGTCAGAAATCCAGGACATGAACAAACCTGTCCTTTGGGCTTTGTTTTTCCATGGAGACCCCTGATGGTTAGATCCAACTTATTTACCCCTTAGTTAATATGCACAAGTGTTTTACTACCTCAGTTCTGTTTTGACACTGATTGGACAACTTGTGGCCCCCACTGCCAGAGATAGTGAGCCAGACGGTTTCTCATGGGGCCTAAAAACTCCCCACCCAACCTAAAGCCAATGAAAATTTTCCCATTGCTGCCTGCAAGAGCCATAGCCACAAGATCCTCCCTCTCTCTTCCAGCCCCCATTGTGCATGAGCTGAGTGCACACACAACCCAAGGATAAGCTTATTAGAGGGATGTAAAGTGCTTGGTAAACCTTTCAGTTGGTCTTGTTTCTGCAGTAATGTCTTCTTAGTATTTTACTTTGGCTCTGTCTCCCTTTCATCTTTCTTGCATTGTTTTAAATTGGTCCTACTAAATAAACAAGTCCCAGACGATATGTTCAAAATAGGGACCAAAGGAGGGGAGGAGGGAGGTAATGTAGGGAAGTTTTTAAAATCAGCTTTTCTGGCAGGCACAGACTGTCAATTCTTGTGAAAACATTAGTCTATCCTGAAGTTTTGCCAAGAATAATGAGAATTTAAAAGTCTCAGATTTGCCAAAGTTGTAGATCCCCTAGCTTGACTTCTCCTGATCCCATCTTTAGAAACAGAATGCCATTATTGTCATTGCATTGTATTTGCACTACAACTTTAGTACCTGTACTAAATAAACATGTCTCTGAGAGTCCAGAAAATAAAGATTATAGCTAACAGGAACTATACAGAGAGGAGAGCTATTCAAAAATCTATTTTGACTGTTTTTTTCTTTTGCTACGAATAAGTGCTTTTTTACCCAAAAGCAAGAAGTTATTACTCTTCCTTAAATCTAGTGTAAGAATATTTTTGGATCATCATTAACATTTTTAATATCTTTTTTTAACATGAGAAAATGACAGTAACGTCTGTGATACATATACTTTTAAAACTTATTTTTAAAAAAAGCCTTGTCCCTTTATTCCCTTGGCATTTTCAAAGAAAATTACACTTAAATATGTGTTTCTAGCTGCATATAAATGTATGTAAATGGGTTGTAAATATAAGTTTTAAATAAAATGGAAAATACTCTACAAATATACCACCAATTCCCCAAACTACTAGCCACTAAAAAGAGGCTGGTATCATATGAGACTAGAAGAGACTTAGCAGTGGACCTTCAGATAGCTATTGCAAAAATATAATTGGGCATATTTTCTTTGAAATTTCTTAAAGGAAGGGGGGGGGCAGCGCATACCACATTAAGTCTTCATTAGTGCCTATAGTACATATCAGAGTTTATTCTAGTCTTTGCACTGCTGATACAAATAGTGAAGCTGGCCGGGAATTAGCAATAGACACTGTGGATTAGAGGGATTATTTTCAGTCTAAATACCTCCTGATTTGTAACTATTATACTCATTTAAGGATGTAACTAATATGATTCTCAGGGGTATTTTGAAGTGAATAATTGGCCCTAAAGGACCTATAAAATGTTTCAGGTTGTTAGAATAAGATGAGGAGGACTGGAGAGTTATTACTTCTTTCCATGTAATATAGATTAGTACTTGTAAATTATTACATTAACTTTCTTGGTTTTCTATATAGTAAAATGGGATGTTTGTGTTTAAGTTAAAGGCATCTATGTTGAAAATCTTTTTTACAGAAAACAAATCAGACATTATTGTATCACCACTTTTGTATTCTTAACAACTGTTGTGGTAAAGTAATAAATATTACGAAGATCACTATGTATCTGAAGTGCTAATCCTGTTATAGAAAAGTAACATCTCCTCTTTTTCTCTTCAAACATAATATTCTGAAGTACTTATCTGTTATATAAGAGTAACATCATCATGTTATAAACCAAAGGTAGCATGTTTTTTAAAAAATTATTATGTTGTGGGAATGAACAGACATGAGCCAAGAGCACCCCATTCACTGTCTCTGACAAGTTGTGAATTCCCTGGTTAGGCTGTGGTTTCTCCTTTATCCTTGGACCTCATTGACTTTATTTTGGTGCTGATTTAAGTTTGTCGCTTCAGAATTGCAGCAGTGAAGATCATTGAGATGACTTCTAGGAATTCACCCAAGTTGGCCCTCGCACTAAGCAGGCCTGGAAAGAGATCCAGAAGGAGAGGAAAGCAAGATGAAACATATGTGGAAAATAGCAGAAAAGGATTTAGAAGATAAATTAGTTGTTATCTTTTAGAAGGTAGTTAGAAGTCATCTGAGTTATGTAAAGATCCAGAAAGAAGTGAAGAGTTTTTCTGAAAGATAGTGGAACTGCTTGAGTTTGAGCCCATTCTGTGTTTTCTGCCATATTAAATAAAACCCAGTCTGTGTTGTTTGTTATTGAATTGTTTTTAAATTGTTTCTGACTCTTCAAGATCTCATTTGACATTTTCTTGACAAAGATACTGGAGTATTTTGCCATTTTCTTCAGCTTATTTTACAGATGAGGAAACTGAGGCAGACAGGGTTAAGTGACTTGCCCAAGGTCATATAGCTAGTGTCTGAGGCCTGATTTGAACTCAGGAAAATGAATCTTCCTGACTCTAGGTGTGGTACTTTATCCACTGCACCACCAACATCCCTGTTCAGTATAATCTAAGTACTTACAGAAGAATTGAGGGTTTGGTTAGGGAAAGACCCAAGGCAAATGTTGATATTCCTGGGGGAAGTGCTTGACTTGGGACACATGTGTTCCTTGTTCCTTTATTCACATGTGGGATATGTCTATATCCCCCTTTCGCCTCCTGTAGAATGATTAACAGTGGAAAAGAATGATGTGCCTATGGAGTAAATTGTTTGTTGTTACTCAGTTTGCTAAGTTAATTGATTAGCTCTATTTTGCTGCTCTGCACTGATGGATCCTGGCCTTGTAAAAATAATAAACCCATTGTTGGGAGCTCAAAAACCCATTGTTGGGAGCTCAAAAACTGTGGTTTTGAGTAGATGTATACCGGTGCAATACCTGTAACGTAGAATAGCTTTCTGAGATCCATATATGAAAGAAATACAAGATCATAGATTTAGGACTGAAATGGAACCTAGAGGTCATTAAATTTAACCTGCTTAATTTTACAGATGGGGAAACTATGACCCAAAGTAGTTAAGTAACTTGTTTGGGTCCATATAACTTAGAATTGTCTGAGGATGGATTCAAACTCAGATTTGATTCCAAGTCCTGTGATATGTAATCTGCTATACCAAGTACTACACATAGTAACAATTTTT
Organism: Notamacropus eugenii; assembly: GCF_028372415.1. Lineage (NCBI taxonomy): Eukaryota > Metazoa > Chordata > Mammalia > Diprotodontia > Macropodidae > Notamacropus > Notamacropus eugenii. The sequence goes on from NC_092877.1 coordinate 281,999,592, forward strand.
AGATCTATGAAGAACAAATAAAGCAGATTATTGGTATCTCTAAGGGTACGTAGTTTAAAGGTCTCTATGCATAGTGAAGTCATTAGGATATTATATTGATAACAAATCAGAACAGGTGGACTTTTAGGGAGGAGATAGAATTTTTTTATAGAATTTTTTCCCTTTTCCTCCCAATAGAGATGCAGCTAGGATCTGATGGGGAAACACTGGGCCGAAATGAAGAAGCCTCCTTTTCCAATCTAACATTCCCCTACTCTAGCATAGTGAAGTTGAAAGATGCCTGATTGAAACATAGCTCCACTTCCTACCTTGTGACCTTGAAAAATCCATGTCATTCCTCTGAGCCTTAGTTTCATCTTGGCCATGTCAAGGTGGCTAGATAAATCTCTTCCAGCTCTAAATTTGTAAATCCCTTGATTCCTCAGCTTCTTGTTTAAGATGATTTCATTAAACAAACTCACATCTTCTGGATTCTTCTTGGATGATATCTTTTGCTTTTTTCTCCTCTTCTGTACTCACATTGCCACCACCTGAATTTAGGAACTTCTTACATCTCACCTTGACTGTTATGATAGCCTCCTCACTAATATGTCTGATCTCTAGTAACTTCGCTTTTTCATTACACAGTTGTCATTTATTTTAATCACATCTGACCACATCACTCAATTGCTCAAAAAACCTTCAGTGTCACTACCTGGCCCCCTCCCCATTATCTGTAGGATGAAATATAAAGAACTTAGTTTGACATTTGTGATAGGGCTCTTAAGAAACCGTTTTGGGCTTTCTTTCACATTAGCCCTTCTCTCCGCCCACCTTATATATGTATCAATTAGTGCCAGAGGGAATAATGAGGAATGGATGTGATTATCTCTCCCATCAATATTATTTCCAAAATTTAGAATCAACTACCTGTCTGAATGAGATATTTTGTTAGCATTCACACTAAAAGGGCAGAAAAGAGACAGTGAAAAAACTTACTCCAAAAGATTTATTGAAGGATATTTTCGACAACCAACAAGACCTTCAGGAGGCATGGAGATGGAGGATGTATTAAGTCTCCAAGTGTATATCAGATTTGCTAATGGGAAGTACCACACCAGTGATAGCTTTTCAACTTTCCCTTTTTATTCAGTAAAGTTCCTTTCTTTAATGTGTTAATTATGTTTCATTAATTTTCCTTGATTCCCAGGGATTCTAGAATTGTGATTGGTGAGAAAGAGGGGTGCCTCTGCTACCTCAGCTCTGTAATCACTGGGCATTATAGTTGATATAATTAGGTAAAGATAATGAAAGGAGAGAAAAAAATCTGACTCCTTCTATGGCTTAGCATTGTAAATTTATTGAGCTTATTCTCATAAAGAGGGAGGGAAGAATGCATGGATCAATTTACAGCTCCACAAACAATGCATTAATGAACTTATTGTCCCCAAAACCTTTACATTTGTTCTAACCGAATTAAGTTTTAACTCTTATGAGCCTTTCCCAAATTCTAAAGATTCTAAAGGTGCCATAAACAAAGTAATATTTACTCAGAACTTTTTATTCAGCATGATGCATATAGGGTTTTCTGGGATTTTTGAGATGAAAAAGCAATCAGTTATCATGGGCTGGCATAGTCAGTCCTACTACCACTAAATTTGCCAAAACTAGACCAGTAGCTATTCCATGATCCCTGTCATCTGTCTGTGTGCATGTTCAGAGTACTCTCTTATGCTTTGCCCATACTCCTGCCACATCTTCCTTCAAGTGTCACTTTGAATATTCCACTTCAAAGTAAATATGAAATGCCCACCATATGGAAGTCGCTTTTATTCCTACTTTGTTTTGACAGTCTGTACTTTTTTATTCAAGCAGTGATGTTCTCTAGAGTTCAAGGCCTCCTATAAAAGTGAAAAGGTATATCTGTGTAATAGTTTACATGTGGTCACTGTTTGTAGATACTCATAGGCGGCAATGGACCTGGTCTGGGATCTGACCCACCTCCCCAAGGGAGACTGATTTCCACCTTTGTGGAGAGCAAGAGGGCCATGGCAGACCAATTATTCCTTCCTTCATCTATCTGCAAGAGGAGTAAACTGGGCTAGAATTATAGTTATCCACCAAGTATTGGTAGACTAGGTGTGTAACAGGTTCAAATTAAAGTCAGTGTTCTTGATCTCTCTTAAGAAGAGTAATTTTTTTTTAATACTGCCAAGCTTACCTCCCTCTCACTTAATAGGGGTTACAAAAGACCACTGCAAATAACAAATAAATATATTTAATTAAGCAAAACAGCATAGAGAAGTTAAGGGATTTAATCAAATTAGAATAGAAACAGAAGGAAAACATTCCCATTCAACCAAAGATGGAGGAAGATCTCACTGAGAGGGAGGTCTGCCCTTAGCAGAATTCAGGGCATGGTAAGGCTCCTGCCTTCCCCTACATGTCAGCAGCTATAAGGATCCCAGTAGTCATTCAAAAGTTTATATTTGCCTCTAGAACCTCAAAGCCTTTCTCTTCAGTGTGTCTGTCTTCTGCCCATGTTAGCTTAAATAAATCAACTAATCAAGAGTCACATCTCCTTACAGGTAGGCAAAGCAGAACTATGAGGCAGTCTTGCAGAATACCAGTGATAGAGGTGTTATATTCCTAAGTGATGGTTATATTTGACCTAAGTCACTGTGACAGTGGAGTGGAATTATTCAAATGTGCTTTGCTGGTAGAAGTACTCATATTAAAGAAATGATAGATTCTTGAAGTATTGGATATTAAATCTAAACTCAAGCTTAGCTTGTAAACAAGTCATCTTTGAGTCATTTCCAGACACATTAAGTGATTACTATGTATAAGGAACAGAATTAAGGAGTAGGGGTACAAAAATGAGTAAGATTTTGGCGTGGACCTCTGGGAACTTAGATCATAGCAAAGCAGATAAGGACAAATAATAACCATGAATATATGTGATACAATGAAAGTAAAATAATACTGAACCTCAAGTGCCATGAGAGTTAAATTTTCAAAAAGAATCAAGGTTATTTGAAATGTTTCATCTTTTTCCTTTCATACTGTTTAAAAGTAATGTGAATCACTAAAGAGAGGTCAGAAAACCTTGTTTCTAAATTAAAGTCACATCTGTTGTAAGATTTCATGTAAGAAATTATAAAGACAATATAGACAAATGAAAGAATGCTAGATGTGGAGTTGGAGGTTTAATGTAAACCTTGGTAGTTACTACACAGTGGACACAAGGCTGGTCCTCATGTCAGGAAGACCTAAGTTCAAATTCCCCGGCCTCAGACACTTAGTAGCTGAACAATTCACTTAACCTCTAATTGTCTTACTTTCATAATATGGAGATAACAATAGCATCTATCTCCCAGGGTTGTTTTGAGGATCAAATGCGAGATTAATTATAAAATACTTAACATAGTGCCTGGCACATAGTAAGTATATAAATGTACCCCTTATTATTATCATACTCACAGGATACTCATCCTAGGGGTTTTACTTCCAAATATATCCTCTGTTGCTTTTTATTTCAGTTGCAAAAATGTACATCTTTCGTATTTATTTTTAACAACTAGCTGGATGATTTAGTAGTTTATTTTCCTTTACTATGAAAATACTCCAGATATCTTTGATTTGGTCATGTGAATATTCCCTCCATCTATATAGGTAAGTATGATCCCTCCCTCACTATCCAGCTTAGACTTTGGGCAACAGATACTTTCACTGACAATTGTATTGCATAGTCTTGGGAATTGGAAAAAGAGTCATCTTATCTCTCTCTCCCTTTTTTTTTAATCAAAGAAGAGCAAAGTAAAGATTGAGTATAACCCAATATGTTAGATTTTTGTTGTTGCTGACTTTGTACATGTCTTAATTTTTTATTTCTAAACCTCATCTTGTACATGGATAAAAATCTTAAATGTATTATCTTGTTTTGTTAATAATTATGTTGAAGAAAATGTTTCATGTAGAAGGCAGGGAGGTGTTACAGTGTATAGAGCACTGGTCCTGAAGTAAGGAAGACTTGAGCTCAAATCTCCCTTCAATCTTTTATTAGTTGTGTAACCCAAAACAACTCGCTTAACCTCTCTCTGATAGTTTCCTCATCTATAAAATGACAATAATAGTAAGTCTCTTTGCAAACGCTGAAGCACCACATAGATGTTAGTTATTGTTACTATTATTGTTTAAAAATATCCTGAAAATGTGAGTTCATCATGAGTAAGTTAACTGCATCATTTCAAGAAATACTAAATATTATCATTGCCCTCTAGGAACCTACAATCTAGTTGGAAAGGTTAAAGTTTAAGCAAACATAAGTTTCTACTATATGCAAAGCTAGGCAGTAGCTAACTAATTATAACAAGAGAGGAGGAGGGGAAAGAGAACAAGTATATGTATGTGTGTGTATATACACACACGCACACACACGCACAGTGTCTATAATGTGCCAGGTACTGTGCTGAGCAGTTTACACACTGCTAAGTAGATGCTATTATTATCCCCATTTTACAACTGATGAAGCTCAGACTTGCCCAGGATCAACACAGTTAGTCTGAGGCCACATTTGAACTCAGATCTGATATCAGAATGAGTATGAGTAGAAGGCAGTGGGTGCTGCAGGAGGTCAGAGAAGGGAGCGATCACATCCAGATGGTTGCAGTCAAGTATATAGCAGAATTTCAGTGGGATCTTGAAAGGCAAGTCGAATTTCAATGTGCAGAGTTGGTGAGGTTGGGCCAAATAAAGCACAGATGGTGAATATTTGGAAATTGTTACATAACTATTATGACTGGGATAGAGAATTCATGTTGAGGAACAGAGAGAGATTAACCTTGGAAAGATAGATTGGACCAGATTTTAAAGAGTCTTGAATTCTAGTCTGTGTTTGGGTTTAATCTTGTAGGTTATAGGACCATAAGAAGTTTTAGAATAGCAGGGAAGTGACATAAAAAGTATTTTAAGAAGATTAATGTGGCATGAAGTGTGTATGAATTAATAGGCCATTGCAATAGTCTTTTGTGAGGGGCCAGAAAGAAAAAGGAGTAAAAGTTAATAGCTACTATTTTCAGTGATGATTATTGTTTTTTAAAAATGAAGTCAAAAATATCGATGATTAAGCTGTTGATTTAGAGATCATACTCCACATAATTTCACAGAGCATTACCTGCTTCATTTGACTTTGGCAAATGAAATCATAAAATCATTTCCATTTTCTGATACAGTTACAAACTGAAAATGTGTTTATTTGATGTTGCAGTTGAGCCTATTTTTTTCTTATTGTTCATGCATTCTGAGGACAAGAACAGGTTTTTTTCCCCACAACTTAAATTGGCAGAGTGCCTAATAGAGTGCAACACATATCCAGATACTGAATATATTTTTATATTAACAATTTTCTTTTAGTGGGTGAAGAGGAATTAGGAACTAATTGATTTGTATCTGCCAGACATTTTTAATCAGATCTCTAGTATCTTGTGACTTCCACTGTATCCCTTTCCTATAATTCAGTTCTGCCATTCTATAGATATTAAATTTCTGCCATGTGTTGGGTACTGTGTTAGAAGCTAAGGAAACAAAGACAAAAACAAAACAGCCCCTATCCTCAAGGAACTTTCATTCTGTTGTGGAGAAATAATATGTATGCATATAAATATATACATACATACAAACTAAATACCAGGTAATGGAGGAGGGTGTAGGAAAAGACATTAGGGAGTATTGTGGACGGTTTTCTAGACACTGCAGGGTCCTAAGCTGACCTTTAAAAGAAAGATAAATATTCTAGATGGGAAAATTAAGGAAAGTATACATTTCAGGTATTGGAGGAGTTGGTTGGAAGTGGCTTGTTCAAATGCAGGGAAGTTGAAGATGACATGACCTTCTCCCGCTTTACTCCTGACTCCTGGCCTAATACAAAATATTTGATATGTACACATATGTGTCAGTCTATTTTATAAGTAATTTTTTCCCCAAGGAAGCCTTTTATGTTCTCTAATTGGGTGTGGTACCCAGTATAATGTCTGCATACAGTAGATGTTTAATGGTTGTTGGCATTTTATCTTTTTTGCAGCATTGTACTTGTGTCATTTTTTTGGCATTCTTACTATGGAGTTATATGGTGATATTGAAAAAATAAGATAGCAAAAAGTAACATGTATTCCTTGTTTCTAAGAACATTGATACCATGAAATCCTCAACACTTCAGTTACTTAAAAAACTGTGATGTCAGACCTAATAGTAAGTTCATCCTGAGTAATATTTCGGTTTTCAAAATTAGCATATGTCTAGAGAGATGCAATGTGAAGTATTATGGGTTTTGGTTGGTTGGTTTGGGGTTAGGGAGTTGGGGACGGTCTAGTAAAATGGTTTTCCAGATTTCTTGAAGAAGATTGATGCTCCATATTTTGAGATTATTGATGTGTTATAAGCATCAAAAGCTTCAGCAAACAAACATTTTGCATTAACCTTGCTGAATAGTTATATTTTAAAATTATGAAAATAAAATGAAATCAGATGAACTGAAAAGAGTTGACAGCCCCTTTCTAGGTGAAGAAATTGCTATTGATTTATGACAAGTGCTGGTAAAAGCAGGCAGGGACTGTTCTGTTGCTGTCAGATGAGAACAGAAAGTAGGCAGGTTTTGTTATCAATCATTTCTTGTCAGTATAAGCCAGCAGCAGACTGTTATAATTGATTTGATAGCTATGTCTGATGTGAGTTCTAGTGCCATAGTGGTTTGTTGCAATGCAGCAATGCAAGGAATTGATGTAAAAAGGATGTGACCAGACTCTTCAGAGGTAAAGTTGGGTCATTGAAAAGTGTACATTTACTTAACAATTTATTAATTAATGAGTAACAACTTTCTGTATTAGAAGCTCTTAATTAAAAAGGAGAGAATACTTCTTATTCTGTGAAGTGTTCATATGCTCTATGGTTCATATATTAGCCATTTTATTAAATTTGAGAATCTGAATTTTGTATATGAACTTTATGTTTTAAATTTCCAAACTTTGTTTATAAATTTTCAGTTATCAAATCTATTTGGTGCTAAAATTAGTTTAAATTGACAATGAAGAAAAGTCCATCACCGTGTCAAATATGTCTAAAAACTTTCTTTTTCTGTTCCACTTGACTTAGTAGTCTTTTTCTTAGGGAGATACTCTTGTCATCCCCTTCTTAATAATACCAGCACCTTCATGACCACTTCTTGTAGCTGTTGTATTAGCACAGTTTTCATTCTGAATTCTGTTCTTCCTACTGGCTAAAGATCCAGGAAAAAGAAAAGTGAATTTACCAGACATTCTTCAGACAAAAAAAAAAACCAATCAAAACAAAAATGTTGCTTGATGATCTTGGTGATAATTCCTGAGGCATGAAGATGATTGCCATTATTATCTTTGCTAATGAATAAATGAAATGAATTTCATCTAAATCAGACAGCTTCAGAAATTAAACATTTTAAATAATATCTTTGCTAACTGAAAATGCATCACTCATTTTTAATAGCAGTTTTCCAGACTTTTGAATGCCTAAACCAAGAGGAAGTATGCTGGAGTAAAAAGAATACCAGATTTTCACTCAAAGGACCTGCATTCTAATCCTCACCCTGGTTCTCGTTATGACAGTTGAAGTCATGTAACCTTTGAGGAATGCAGCTTCCTTATTTGTGAAATTAGGTTGGGCTAGACCACATGAAATCTCTATGAGCCCCAAATTTTCTGATTCTTATTAGGCATCATTCCTAGCAGATATTCCATATCAATCATGTCAAAAAACTTTTCTGCTAAAAAAATGTTATGAAGCAGCATCAGTTATAAAGTAACTCACTGCATGAACCAATGAGAAAAAAAAAACAATCTTCAATGTAATTTTTATATTATTGCTCATGATTTTTTAATTCAGTGAAAATGTATTAAGGCATTGTTCCAGGTACTGTGGGGGAATATACAAATCAGAAATTAGTAGTCCCTACTTTCATGAATCATATTGTCAAATAGTGGAAATGTTATGTACAGTTATAAGATAGAATGGAAGTTATTTGGAAGCATCCATAAAGTGCTAGAAAGGTTTAAAACTTTTTAATTGATATCTTTCATGCTTATATCTTCTTTTTCAGTATAACCCATCTCCTCTCCCACTCAGAGAACCATCCCCAATTTTAAATGTTTTAAAAGAGAGGGTTAAGACATTTTAGCAAAATTAACCAACATATCAATCAACAGTATATGTATCCTACCTCCGGAGTCGCTCTTCCTTGCAAATAAGAGAGGGAAGTATGTTCTCATATATTTTCTTGGGATCCAAAGTTGTAAATTACAGTTACAGTGTGCCGTTTCTATTTTGATTGTGGTAATAGATCTTTCTACTTCCATTGTTGTTGTCATTGTTTAAGCTGCTTTCCAGGATCTATTTATCTCCCTTTGCATCAGTTCACATAAGTCTTCCTTTGTATTTTTTATATTCACTAGGTTGTTTTCTTTCTTTTTTTTTTTTTACAATCATTAATTACATTCATATACCACAGTTCGTTTAGCCATTCCCCAGGTGTTGAATTTTTTTTCTGGTTCTTTGTTTCTAGTTCTTTGCTACTACAAAAAGTGTGTTTTGTATGTACATTAGATTTTTCTTTCAGTCTTGGACCTCCTTTTATTTTTCTTTGATTTCCTATAGAAGCTTTTCCAAACCCTCTTGTTTCATCTCATGTCCCACCTCTCACCTCTGAATTCTTTCATTTGAGGACCCTGCTTTTTACTTTATTGAGAAATTTTAGGACTTTCTTGGTGAATCCCATCAGCTCCCCATTTCGTCATCTGAAAACCCCCTGACATAATCCACTAATGTCTTTTTCTCTGTTTATACTCAGTGTCTGTTTTCTCTGCTTCTGACCCTTTGCAGTCTGACTCCCAACCTTGTTATTCAGCTGAAACGGCTCTCTCCAGCATCACCAGTGATCTCTTATTTTGCCAAATATTTTCTTTTCTCAGTCCTCATCTTTAACTGCTGCATTAAATACTATTGACCACTCTCCTCCTTGGGTTTTCATGACACCACTCTCTCCTGGATCTTTTTCTACTTGTCTAACTGCTCCTTCTCGCTCTGGATTTTTTTATCATTCATTGAGGACAGCCAAGTGGTGGTAAAACCATCTCCCACTGGGTGTCTTACATCTTTTACCTTACTCCCTAGCCTGGCCTTGGGCTACCCCAGAAACTATCAAGGATGATCCAGCCACAGGAAAAACTGTGGTTATCTCCCTGGGTTAGGATGTCAGCTCCTTGAGGGTAATAATTATTAAATCCTTTGTTTTTCTATCCCCAGCACATAGGACAGTTCCTGGCATACTGCAAATGCTTAATAAATACTTGATAATTTTTGTAGTGTGATCTGTAATCATATCCATATCCATATATCACATATCCATTCAGAGTTGTTTGATAATACATAGTAAAGTATTATTCTAAACCTAATTTCTTCCAGACTACTTTTTAGTTTTTCCAGTTTCTGCCAGATAGAAAGTTCTTTTCTAGGTAACTTATGTTTCCAGGTTATTGAATACTAAGTTATTAAATTCAGTTATTTCTAATTATTTCTTGTCTAGCTTGATCTTGAGAGTTTAAGGATTTCTTAATTATATTTATGCAGGTATTGAGTGTGCTTTCATACTGATTTCTATATACTTTGTAGTTCTTTTTAATTGAACTTCCCAATTCTATTATTCTTTCGGTTTTTGCTATAAAATGTTAATTTTTATGGATTTATTTTCTAACCTACTACACTGAGTATATTAATGTTTGTTTCTTTGCTGATTTTCTGGGATTTTCTATTAAATCTGCATTTCATCAGAAAATAGATTTTTGTTACTTCTGCCTACCTTTACGTCTCATCTCTTTCTTTTGTCTTATTCTTATTTCTCGCCTCCTAGCACTATATCAGATAAGAGATACTTGTTTTAGATAGGTTGATCATTTAAAAAAAAAACGTTCTGGGACAGCTGGGCTGAGCAGTGAATAGACTATCAGCCTGGGAGTCAGGAGGAGCTGAGTTCAAATGTGACCTCAGACACTTGATACTTACAACCTTAGGCAAGTTACTTAACCCCATTGCCTTGCCTTCTCCCCTCAAAAAAGAAAAAAATTCTTCTGTGTCCGTACTTTATACTTTTTAACAAATCTGAATTGTATTTTGTCAAAGGTATTTTCTTCATCTATCGTATAGACAAAAGTCTGAGAACATTTTCTTTTTAATTACCTTCCTAAGAATGGACTGTTTTTGAATTCCTAGTATAAATCCTATTTGAATATAATGAAGCATTGTTTCCTGTTGTAATTTTTTGATAGGATTTTACATACAAATTAAAATTTATATTCTTTAATGATATTGATCTGTATTTCCTTTTACCTGTTTTTTATCATTTCTTGGTTTAAGTATTAGGATTCTATCTCTCTCATAAGGAATTTGGTAGTGTTTTCCTTCTCAGGTTTTTGAAAATAATTTGTGTATTATGATTATCAGTTGTTCCTTAACATCTTGAAAGTGACTTTTGTAAATTCATATTGACCACATTTCTTTTTTATTGTTGTATTGTTGTTTGTCATTGGTAGCACCTTTACAACTCGTTGAATTTCCTTTTACAAAATTATATTGTTAAAGATCTCTAATGTTTTGTTAATTGAAATATCTTATATTTTTGTAGCTAATCCTCTTTTAATTTCTCATTTGTTTTGGCATTTAACTATAATTGATTCTGACAATCTTTTCATTTCTTCTTTTGTTATGATTCTCCCATCTTTAAAATTTTTTTTTCTTCATACTGAGTATTTAACCAGGTTGAATAAAGGTATGTGTTAGGCTTTTTAAAGAAGCAGCTTTTAGTTTTATCATCTTTCTGGTTTCAAAATTTTCTTTCTCAGATATTCAAGATTCCCTTTTTTTGTGTTTATTTTTGTTCATACGTTGTTTTCCTAATTTTTAAATCTAGTATTTAACTCATTAATGCTTTCTTTTTCCTTTTTGTTAATGTATGTTTTTAGGGATATGTTTTCCCCCTTGTGCACTACTTTAGTTGCATCCCAGAAATGTTATTTTTTCATTATCATTGTCTTTCACAGTTAGTAACTCTTTATCCTATTTGTTTGACTCACATAATAATCTAAAATAATCCTGATTACCTATTCATTTATGTTTGTCTTTTGCTTGCAGTTCTTATATTGGTTACTATTTTTATTGCATGTATTTCTAATTTCTCTGTGCCCTGGTACTTTTTTTTTTTGTAACAGTAGTGAGTTGAGAAAAATGTAAATGTATTTTTTCATGATCCTTTTTATTAGATGCCATAAATCTTTTAGTTCTGTATTCTACAACAGTATGTTCAGTTCTATATTTTCCCTTTTGTTTACCCTTCTGTTAGATTTGATCAGCTCCATGAAAAGAATTTTAAGACTTCCTATTATTATCTTACTATCTATGTCATTTTGAACTCAGTTTAGATAAAGTTTGATGCATATGTTTAATGCTGATTTCAGCAAGCACTTATTAAGCAACTACTACATGCTAGGCACTATGAAAAGGTCCCTGCTCTATAGCACATCATCTCTGGAATGAGGAAGTTCCAACTTATATGATCCTCATATAAGTATCTGTGTATATAAAATAAATACAGTCTATTTTTTTCCCAGGAGAAAATAGCAGCTTGGATGTAGATCTGGAAAGGTCTAATACAGGAAAGGAAGTGTGAACCAAGCTTTTAAGGAAACTAGGGATTCTAAAAGGCACAAGTTATCAGTGAATATAGTTCAGAAGTGAGGTGCAGCCTGGGGAAAAAAGGATGAAATATTGTGTGTAAGAAAGAGCAAGAAGGATAGGTTTACTAAACAGTATATAAAGGAGAGTAAGGTATAACATGGCTAGAAAAGTAGTTTGGAGCCAGATTGAGAAGGACTTTATAGGTCAGAGGAGTTTGTGTTTTGCGCTATAAGCAACAGGGAGCTACTGAACTTTACTGAATAGGAGGGTGACATGAATAGACATCCCCTTTAGGGACATCATTTTGTCATCTAGGAATAGGATGAATTATAAAGAGAAGAAACTTCAGAGTTCATCAATCTTGAATAGTTCAGATGAGAGGTGATAATAACTACTGGCGGGGGGTAGGGGTTGGGGGCAGGTGTCAGGCAAAAGAACGGTAGAGATACCAGCGAGGATGCTGGAGTAGAACGAGTAAGATTTGACTTCTCACTGGATTTGTGGGGTGAGGGAAAGTAAAGAGTCATGGATGACTGAGGTTATGAATCAAAATGACTGGACCATTGTGGTGCCCCTTATGGAAATAGAAATGTTTTGAAGAGGGTTGGACTTTGGAAGAATGATAATGAATTCTATTTTGGACATGCTGAGTTTGAGATGTCTCCAGAACATCCGTTGTGAAATGTCCAATAGGCAGCTGGTGATAAGGGAGTGACGTGGAAAATGACTAGGGCAAGATATAGAGATCTGTGGGTCATCTGTATAGAGATGATAATTGAATTCATGGGAACTGATGAGGTTACCAAGATAGTGTAGAAAAAGAGGGCTCAGGACAGAGACTTGGGACCAGAGTCAGGTGGCATGATATGGGTGATTAACCAACAAAGGAGACTGAGGAGTGGTCAGACAGGAAGAAAACCAAGAATAGCATCATGAAAACCTAGGGATATGAACATATCTAAGAGAGTCTCAAATCAACAGTATCAAATATTACAAAGTTCAAAAGAAGAATAAGGTCTGAGAAAAGGCCATCAATCAGTTTTAACAATTAAGAGATCATCAGTAAAACTTTGGAAAGAGAGTTTTAGTTGAGGTAATGAGGCTGAATGCCAGGGTGCAATGTGTTAAGAAGTGAAGAATAGGAGGGAAAGTAGAAGTGATTATAGCCAGTTTTTTTTTCTATGAGTTTAGCAGTGAAAAGGAAAAGAAATATAGGAGGGTGTAGCTTGAGGATTCTGATGTATTTTTGGTTTTATTTATTTTAAATGAATGGTATTAACCAAGGCATGTTTGTAGGCATTAGGGAATAAATCAGTTGACAGAGAGAGATTGAAGCCCGGGGCGGGGGGTGGGGGGGGGTGGGGAGTGGGGGGGGGCACAAGATGCTGAAGGAAAGGATGAGATTCAGAGTACCACTACAGAGGTTGGCCTTGCAAAAAGATGACCAGGTCTTAATTAGAGGCTGGAATAATGAAGATGATGAAAATGTTGTCAAGACGTTTCCAGGGGGTAAGAGTGGGGAGGAATTGTAGAACTGGGAAGAGGGAGCTCATAAATCACTTTTTTTTTTTTCATAAATATGAGACAAGATCTTCTGTTGAGAGATTACAGAAAGGGAAGATGTGAAAGGCTTGAGGAGAAAAGATTTGGAATAGCCTCTATGGAGAATGGTATATAGAATCAAATTGGGGAACTGTATAAAGATTGCCTTGTTATGGGGAGGGACCTTATTTAATTTGCATAAATTCAGTGAACCTAGTCAACTCAAGTATGTGACTTTCTTTAGCACTGTTCAGCAACCTGTGAGTAGGAATGGAGATAGATGATGGGAGCATGTAGGTTGGAAAGCAGTGATCATTTAAGAATTTCATTCAGTCTTATCCCTGGATATTTACAGGTTTGATTTCATCCAGACCTATGATTTCATTGGCATAAGGAAATTCTGGTAAGAAAAGCCGCTCCTAATGTGGATCATCTGCCTATGTCACTTATTGGTTAAGTGACTCATCCAGAGTAACCTGGCCAGGATGTGAGAGGCTAGACTTAAAATTCTCAGGTTACCTTTCTAGCCCCTTTGCCACATAGCCTCTCGTTAGAGTATGAATAAAAACAAATACTAAATCAGATTGGAGCATAGGATCAGAAGATATCATACAGGAATTCCAAATTGATGTTTGTTTTTGTTTTGCCATCACTTCCATTTCCCAGTGTATCTTTCCCTCCCACTCTTCTCAGAATACCATTTGCCACATTAAAAAATGAAGAGGGGGAGGGGAAAGTTCAACGAAACATTGAAAACATCTGACATTATGTTGTGTTCTACACCCATTATCCCCCACTTTTACAAAGTAGGGGGAATACTTTTCCTATTTCTTCTTTTTAGGACCCAGCTATGTCAATGATTTTGCATCATTTAAATTTTTTTATTTTGTTTACATTTTTGTAGTTATTGGGTATATTGTGATGTTTCTTTACCTCATTTTGCATCAGCTCATATGAATCTTCTCATGCTTCTCTGTATTCATCATTTTTCTCATTTATAGAGTAATGTTCTGTGTCACTTTTGTATGTCACTTTTGTACCATAGCTTCTTTGGACATTTCCAAATTGATAGGCATCTTCTTGATTTCTAATTGTTTGCTACTACAAAAAGTGGAGCATATATCTAGCAGGATGGTCCATGGGTCAAAGTGTATGGAAATTTTTGGCCCCTTTATTTCCACAATCTCAAATTTATGTTTAGAATGGCTGGACCAATTCACTGATCTACCAATATTAGTATGCTTGTCTTTCTACACCTCTTTCATTGTTGACTGTAAGGGCTATGCTTGGTGAGATGAAACCTCAGTTATTTTGTTTCCATCTCTCCTGTTATTAGTGATTTGAAGTATTCTTTTATGTGGGTGTTAGGTTTACAATTCTTTTGGGAACTTTTGTTTACAATCTTTTGACCTCTTCTCTCTTGGAAAATTATTTTTGGTCTTATGTTTTGTCCATTCATTATCTCTGTATCATAGCCTAAGCTGTTTTAAACAAGTTGTTAAGCAAAAGTAGGATATGGACTAAGTTAATTAAAAGACACTTAAATTTTATGTTCACTGTGCTAGGTCTTGAGAATAGGATAAAATATGACACTATTCATGCACTTGAGGATACAACAAAAAGAAAGCTGAAAGAGCCCAGAAACTGTCCGTCATCAACAAAAGAGAAGTTCCTTGAATATGCTGAAAAGTCATAGCTGCCAAAGGCAACATATTTAGAGCAGGAGAAGGAAATGAGCATTTCAATAGTAACTACTACGTTCCAGGCACCACGCTAAGTGCTTTTCATACCAATATCTCATTTGATCCTCACAATCACTCTGAGGTAGATGCTGTTATTGCCCCCATTTTACAGTTGTGGAAACTGAGGCAAACAGAGGTTAAGTGCTTGCCCCAGGGTCATACAGCTTCTAAGTGTCAGATGCCACATTAGAACTCAGATGTTCCTGACTCTGTAAGTATTTTCCTGACTTTAGGTCCAGTGCTCTTCATCCACTGTACCAAAAGACTCCATGAACATGAGCACAAAATCATAGATCTACATGACTGATGATTTCAAATAGTGTCATTTCACCAAAAAAAAAAAAAAAAGCACTTGAGGATAAAAGAAACATAAAGCGTTTGTTGTGAAATGCATCTAATCAAGATAGTCCCATTTATAGGGAAGATTTATAGGGAAAATGAAGAAAAACAGACATACAAAATACAGCACATGTGCTGGGGGTTTATAATCATTTTATTTTTTTATGATATTGGGATTTACTACTTTCACACTTTGCCACTTAGTATTCAATACATTATGTGAGGAAGTGGAAATGCATTTTAAGATGAAATCAGAAAGAGTAGCTAGACATGATCAAATACAAGCAGAAGAAATCCATGATATTTTAAAGTCACTCAGGAAATGATGTTTGTGATCTTACAGAGAGGGGAAGGAAGATTTCATAGAATGGAAAATATCAGATGGGTACTTTTGACTAAAAAGAGACCAAGAAGACAACAGTCACCACAGGTCCATATACCTGCTTTCTCATTTCTATTTGATCTTCTTGAGAATGAGCTTTGCATGCATCAAGGGAATTCCTGAAGAAAGTATGAGAAGAAATAGTTGAGTTTTTGTAGATTATTTATTACAACTAACTAGATCTTGATTTCACAAGTCACAGAGTTGACAGGAAAAAACATACTACTACTATATACTGTTTTATTTTTTTCTTAAATATTTGACTTGGCATACAGCCTTAAGCTCTCTCAGACAAGGTTTCTCCTGGGCACAAACTAAATTACTAACTCACATTGACAGGACTGTGAAAATACCTTTGTTTAGTGATCCATTGAGTACTCTCATCAACTGTGATATAAGTCTGCCACTGTTACGGTTGATGCCTGGTTAAAGTCCAAACAAAAAAAAAGAAAACATTGATAAGGAGGCTCTCCCCAGACTCCTTTTGATAGGCAACACTAATTCATCCCTAGAATACTGCAAAATCTCCTCAGTGAAATCCGCAGTAGCACTGCAATCATTTACATTGGAACAATAAAGTGAATCAAAAATACATATTGCCCAGATTATAACATAAAGGTGGACAAGAAGTTTACTGAGTTAGTCCACCAGTGTATATATAAACACAAAGAGGTGCAGCAGACAGACAATGAACCAGACTCAGAACTGAATGGTGTACATAGATAACCTAAGATAGTAAGAGGTACTGGAGTCCTCAGCCCTAGACTTGAAGTCAGGACAACTTGGGTTTGAATCCTGACTGGGATAATTATGAGTTATATGACTCTGGGCAAATCACTGCCATCTTTCTCCAAACCTCTTGTTTCCTCATCTGTCCAGTGGGGATAATAATAGCACCTACCTCACTGACTGGTTGTAAGAAACCAGTGAGATGATGGTTGTAAAGTGCTTTGTACATTTTTAAAAGTCCTATAAAATGTAACCTCTTAAAGCCCTATGTAAATGTATTATATTTAAAAATTCAAGAATAAGGCCTTCCAAACTACTGGCTGATCTCTACTGAGAATTTAGAGAAAACCTTGCATGGGCCTATCGCAGTCTGTAGTACGCATATTGATGAAATCCTGAATCTGTTAAAAACTCTTTATTAAAATATAATTATACAAGATATGCAACTATTTTACAGGTGAGATGAAGTTAAAACATAATTTTTATGTTTTTTAAAATAAAAATTATATTTGACCACTACTAGTACTACTCACCAAATTCATCAACGACAGTGAACAACTAACCCCAAGCGTTGCTTGCTTAAAAAATAAAAACTCCACACCCCAAACCCACCAGAAAATTATTTGCAAGAATACAAACTGCTTTTGCCTTTTTAAAAAGGAATCTGAATTTTGTCTCAACTGTGTTTCAGAAAAAGCACCTGAACCTTAAAAGTTACCTTCCTTCTTCTTTCGGTTCCCTACTTAGACCTCTGGGGTGTCTGCCTACTGAACTCCACGAAGACTAGCTGCCACTTGGTAATCTCTTCCAGGTTTTTCCTCACAGTCACAAATTCACAAAAACACAAAGCCAGCTTTACAAGAAATCTTCCTATATTGTCAAAATCAGACCTAGCCCCCCCACCCCACCCACTTCCCCTAAACCACATGCTTCATATTCCCTGTAATTCGATTCAGGATATGCTGGATCTGGTGCAGCTCGTTGCGGTCAGGCCGGCAACTGGGGGTAATTTCCAACACATAATCCGGGCCGTATTCAGTGAAAAAGTCGTGATCTGGGATCTCCGAAGAGAGTGTTCTCCCCAAGATGACCCCGGTCAAGTATGTCCAGCATCGGGCCGTGTTGGCAAGGTGGTAGCCACCCCCGCCCAAGATGAGGGTGGCCAGCTGCCACTGGAGGATGTAGGTAAGACACTTCCCGAGTCCCACCGGAGTCAAGTTGAAGGAGCACATCGGGTCCCCAGCGATGGTGTCGGCTCCTAACTGTAAAACCACTGCTTTGGGGTTGAAGGCTACGTAGACCTCCTTGAGGACACTTCTGCAGAGCTGGTAATACTTCTCATCCCGTATGCCATCCTGGATGGGCAC
Organism: Notamacropus eugenii; assembly: GCF_028372415.1. Taxonomy (NCBI): domain Eukaryota; kingdom Metazoa; phylum Chordata; class Mammalia; order Diprotodontia; family Macropodidae; genus Notamacropus; species Notamacropus eugenii. The sequence goes on from NC_092877.1 coordinate 282,017,426, forward strand.
GTTGACGCTGTAGTACCTCCCCTTCCCCAGACCCACGTCAGACACGTCGCCAGTTCCCGGGAAAAACCCTGGAGAGAATTTATGCAGAGACACAGTCATGACTTTGGAAGTGAAGCTGAAAGCATCCTCGACGCCGTCCCCGTGGTGCAGGTCCAGGTCCACGTAGAGGATCCGGTCAAACTTCCTCCTCAGATGCAGGATCCCCAGGACGGCGTCGTTGAGGTAACAGAAGCCCGAAGCTTCGTCCTTCTTGGCGTGGTGCCAGCCTCCGGCCCAGTTAATGGCTACCTTACTTTTCCCATCGATCAGGCACTGGGCCGCCGTGATGGTGGCGCCCCCCACTGCGGCCGCGTAATCGAATATGCCCTCCGTGCCGGGGCAGTCGTAGCCCAGGCCGAACTCCACCGAGTCGGGGTGCTCGTCGTCCCCCTCCTCACTGACCTTCTGGAGGTGCTGCAGATAGGCGTCGGTGTGGAAGCTGGCCATCTCCTCCATGGAAGCCACCTTGGGCTTCACCACCCTCATCTCCTTCAGCAGCTCGTAGGCTTCGATCAGGGAATGCACCATGCTGGCGCGCTTGGGCACCTTGGCCAGCGAGTCACAGGTGCGGACGTACTCGGGGCTGTAGATGTAGACGGGGGGCAAAGGCGGCTGCCGCGGAGGGGGCGCTGGCTCCTCCACCTCCTGCATGGCCCCCCTCCCCCAAGCCCTGGCCCCGGGGACGCTCGAACCGTTGGCGGCCGCTGCCCCTCCGCTCGGCTGCCGCTCCCGCCGCTGCCCGTCCCCGTAGCTCCCGCCGCTGCCGCCGCCGATTCTGCCGTAGCTTCCGCCGCCGCCGCTGCCGCTTCCGCCGCCGTGCCTCCCCAGCCCTCACCGCGCAGCCGCCTCCGAGGCTGCGGGAAGAGGGGGGGAGGGGAGGGGGAGAGGGAGGAAGGAAGGAGGGGGGAGGGAGCCTGGAGGCCGCGGGCCGAGCTGCGCGAGGGCAGCGATGCCGGGGAGCTGGAAAAGACGCTTCCGGAGCCGCCCCCTCCACGCACTCTCAGGCTTTCTTCGTAGGAAATGGAAAGGGCGTGACCGTGGGCTTCCTAGGCCGCCGAGATCTGCCCGCGGCAGCCTTTGCCCGTAGCCCACCGGGCCGGCCGGCCCGCTGCCCTGCTTTGAGATGTTTCAGCCAGAACCGAACTCTTGGAGCAGCCGCGGTCAGCCCTGCGTCACCGCCCAGCGAACGTGTTTGCCGTCATGAGCGGACTCCCCTCGACGGAAACGAGTCGAAGGGCCCCGCGTGCTGCAACCCCTGGCGCGCGGCTCGTTGTAGCAGCGCTGTAGGAGGGTAGGGCCATCTCTACAACGTGGGCTCCTCGGTCACAGTGTCTCTGGTCTCCCACCGGAGTGGAACCGTGTGTGTGTGGTCTGTGTCTGTGTCTGTCTGTCTGTGTGTCTGTGTAGACCGGATCTGAGCCCCGTACGGTACTGAATTTAAAAAGAAAAGTGACTGCCCCTAGACGGCCGCTGTCATCAGTCTCCGCTGCCTGTGAGATCACGTGTGTGTCCACTTTTAACTGACTTCCATGCCCTAGAGAAACGCTGTTATGGATGTGCTTAACAATAATACGTCCTACTTTTATTTTAAAAAATAGATGCAGTCTTAATGGACCATCCAAATCAGGAAAATAAAGATGCTACTTATTTTTCCTTATTAGTTTTTCGTTAAAGGGATGTGTTAGAATTCTTGCCTGAGAAAGTTCTCAGTTTTTTAGAAAGAATTATAACCTTAACATCAAAAACCAGTACAACCAATTAAACTGGTTTCAGTGCTGTATGTTGAAAAAGAAATGACAAGATTTGGTGATTGGATGTGTGAGGTGAGAGGGAGCAGAGGCGGCATCAGGGTTATGGGAAGGATGCTCCACAGTAAGGGGAGGGAATGAAGGGGAAGGATTTAGAAGGAAACCTAATAAAGTCCAGTGTGGGGATATGTTGAGTTTCAGATGGTATTCAGTTCAGAATGGATGTCTTAAAATTCGGTTTAGGATATACACCTTTATCAGTGCTGAACAACACAGGAAAATTAATATAGGCTGTAACTATAAACATAGTATCCAAATGTTATGTTTGGATAATTTATTGAAATTCACAAGGAAACCTCTTAAGAGAATTTGGTTTAGTATATTTTGAACATAAACAGCAAAATTGTCATTTTGGTATGTAAGGCACTGTTGTTAACCTTCTACTAATATATGGTTCCACATAATATTTTTGACCTACAAATTGAAATGTCACATTATGAAGTCTACTATGTAATTACAGTGATCACCATGGTTAAAGAGTTTAGAAGAATGACTAAAAGACGTAATGACTATATCCAAGGAAGATCATACTGATTGTTATTTACAGCGTAACAGAAAAGGGAAATTTTTAAAAGTTTTAGGTTACTTCGCATTTCATGAACAGCAGTACAGCTGAGTTGAAAATTTCTGAATCTAAGTTTAGAAAAATTTTTATTTACTGCTACTTTTACTAAAATTTGAAGATCTTGGAGCTCCAGTTATATTATTGATTTACTGTTATAAAATGTACAACCTGTTTCTCCGAAAACTTCCATAAAGTATTATGAGAGATGCCTGAATTAAAATCAACACATGATATTAAATCACTGTGAATCATGGGGGAATTCGACTAATTAGCATTAACAATAGCATCATTTTTCTGCTATATATAGATAGTATTCTAGTGGTCCGAACCAAGGGAAAATAATTAGTCTTCTACTGTTGACTACTTTAGATCTATAAAATTTGATTTCCATTAATAATTTCTCTCTGCAAAGAATGCTAAAACATCACTTTGAATTATTTCCATTCAAATATCTTTGAAAGAACTTAAAATATTACTTGAATATATCCCTCTTTCAGAATTTTATTACAAGTTGTCCTTCTTCATGAAATCTTCCCAGATTAATTTACCAGTCTCCTAACATTCTTGACTTTGCCAGGATCATGGAATCATAGGTTTATAGTTGGAAGAGACCTTCAAAGCTACCTAATCCAGTCCTTCACTATGCAAATGGGGAAGCTGATTCAGAGAATTCAGACAGGTAGAGACAGAACTGAGATAGGAATTCAGGTCCTCTGACTCCCACTCCAGTACTCTTTCCTCTATACCATGCCACATATATTCAGATTACTATAACTTTATCTGGCAATAATCACTTCTTCTAGTATTAAAGGGCAACAGAGCCATATATGCCACACAAGAATCCATAATGTAATATATTATCAGATCTACTCTTGAGGCTGATCTCATTCTCCATGTTCCTATATTTACACTAGTGGAGATTAGGACTATTTTAGCCAAAGGTTTCCTGAGAGATCCCTTTGTATTGGTTTTTGGGGAATATTTGGAATCAGAAAATAATCTTTATATAAATACTTGGTAGTGTCTGCCTAAGCATCTTGCCAAAGCTGGTAAGTTAAAATACCACTTTCCCAGATATTTTTGATTGATAATTTGTGCCCAGTATAAGCTTTATTATTATCCAACAAAACTGAGACTACTAGTTCTTCAAACTACCAGAACTCTAGGATTCCCTTATATTATGGCTCTACAGACCTGAAATGACCAGAGATTGGAGTGGTTTTTTTTCTTTTTATGAGGGAATCAGTTAACTTTTGATCAGGTAATGATGTTTATATAAAGGATCTGGGAAATAAAGCCTATATTTGGCATATATCCTATATAAAGAATTTATGTGGTATAATAAAAATAGCATTTATATAGATAGCACTTTGTGTTTTGAAAAGCATTGTAGTCATCTTGTAGTTGAGGCTCTAACTTTGGCTCCCTCTTAGTTCAGATTTGATGATGAGATGAAGTGGGGCACTTGTGAGTCATTGAACATTAAAACAAAGGAGGTTTACTTTTCCCTAATAGGAAGAATGTACAAAAAGGATGCAATGGTTTTTAGCCTCTTTGCCCTCAAGACTGTGATCTGCAAATGTAATCTGGGCATTATGTCATCATTTGGGTGACTTGTGTAGTCTTAGGCATCTCTCAAGTCTGAGAGGCCCAGCCTCTTCATAGGTAGGACATCATACCCCTAGATGACCAAAAAACTGTGGCAGTGAAGCCAGGGCAAATAAAGTCCCAGGAAGATGTTTGACCCTGGGGTTAACCCTGTGTTGGCTGAGGGTATGGAAATGAAGCAGAGTATGGGAAACTGAGTCCAATCAGTTTCTGAGGGCAGCTTTGTCCTATCACATCTCATTTGATCCTCACAACAACTTTATGAGGTAGATATTATTATTCCCATTTTACAAATAAGGAAAC